>NC_056732.1:388240140-388512640 GCF_019279795.1 Protopterus annectens | reverse complement strand
TGTACAACAGATGTAACCTGTGGCGTGTGCGATAAGTACTGTGAGCTATAGAGTGCAACTGTAGATAAGTAGGGGTTCTGCTCTCATATCAGCCAACTGTGTGTGTGTGTGTGTGTGTGTGTGTGTGTGTGTGTGTGTGTGTGTGTAAGTATATCCCCTTGTAGCACTATGGGCATGCCCTTATGTGCTATCCCCGGCCAATTTCAATGTATGTATTGGCAATAGTTATGCACTTTTTGGCCATGCAGCTAGCTGCTGGCCTCTGAATTGCCCTGATGTCCTTCATGGATGCATCTGCAGTCATAACAAGCGGGTTGTCCTGTCGTCAGGCAGCCCTGCAGTCGGCCGGATTCCAAAGTCCGGGTCCGGCTGATGCCGCACACCACCCGGCGTCATCTCTGTTGGACTTCGGGTATAAAGCATCAGCCGACGCCATTTTCCTCAGTCTTTCTTGCCGTGTGAAGCAGAAGCTGTTAGCAAGTGCCGGGGGATCCAGAGATTACTTCTACGAATACTACTTAGACTTCTAAAGCTAAGTACCCGTTGAGACTCTTTCTTGCCTCAGCCGATGTCAGAAAAAGTTAACAATTGTTTAACCTGTGGGAAACAAATACCTCATAAAGATTTCCACTCTTACTGTCTGCCTTGTTTAGGCCCAGCCCACGACGTAGCAGCCTGTTCGGCCTGTGCCTCCTTCAACCGACGAGCGCTTAGGCGGTCGGAGTTTGCAGAACAGTTTTTGTACTGATTTTGCGTACATTATGCCGTGGATCCTCCGACTACCCAATCTTCCAAAACGCAAAGATAAGACCGACATCGGGCCGGTCCGGGCGGTTTCCGCCGGAAAAGCAAACCGCGAGTGTCTCGGTTTCGGCTGAAACCGAGAAAACTGATCAAAGTACAGCTGAACCTATTCTTACAACTGAGGCCCCTGCTACAACTCTTGAATCGACCTCAGAAATTTTACCCACTACGGTGGTTGACTTATCAGACACCATCCCCTTGGATGTCTCTACCCCAGCACATGGTGCTGCTAGGCCTCCAGCAGCCATGTCCTTTAAGGCCTTCGCCAGGGCTAAAGCTGCCAAGACTACTAAATCAGTGCCTGTTAAACCCACCACATCCAGGCCCTCTTCTAGTTCTCAAATGCTTTCTTTGGCAGAAGATTTAATTTCTTTAATTAGAGGATCTCAATCTCACCCAGACAGGGCCTCTCAGCCCCCAGAGAAGAGACCTAGGGCAGAGCCCCCTGAGCCAGTGTCTTCTGATGATTCTGCTGATGAATCAGACATTACTGACCAGCCAGAGGCTCCCTTCTCCAATTTTGAAGATTCTGATGCTGAAGAATCCATTCCAGCTGCTTCCCCACCAGAGGAATTCTCCTTTGGAAACCTTGCATGCCATGCGAGAACAGTTCCAATGGCAGCAACAGGATTTTTCAGACTCCAGAAAAAGACTTAGGACCTTTCTGCACCTCCCACAGCACAGGCCCTTAGCTATACCTCCTGTTCTCTCTGTGGTGGATGATGCTTTCAATGATGTTTGCTCCGCTCCTGATTCTTTACCCTCCAGCCCCTGCCAAACCAGACAGATTTTACAGGGTGCCAGATACTCATCACCACCTTTACAAGGCCCCACTTGCAGACCCAGAAACTGTATCCCAGGGTCCCAAGGCAGTAGCAGCGACCACAGCTAAAACCCTATTCCTTCTGAAAGGGAAGCAAGGTCATTAGACAGATGGGGTAAAAGGTCTACACTTCAGCTACTCTCTCAGCTAGAGCTTTAAACTGTCAGTTTCACATGATACAATACCAAGAGTTTATGCTTGATCAGTTAACTAAAAACTAACCACTGATGAATCTCTTGATAAGAAATATGTATTAGAGATGGTAAATAACATACAACAGGTTAGCAACCATTCCTTAAAATGTGGCTATGATGCACTGGAGGCTTCATTTAGATCAGCCATGACAGGCACAGTGATAAGAAGGCATGCATGGCTAAAGGAACAAGCTTTACGGATCATGTTAAAGCTAAGTTGCTAGATGCTCCTATGGATAAGACAAGTTTGTTTGGTGCACCTGCCCAGCAGGTTATGAAGAAAATGGAAGAAAAGGCAAAATCTGTTCAAACTGTTAAAGATTTCTTGCAGGTTCAACCCCAAGGTTTAGCAGGAACTGGCCTGCCAAAATTGGTCCTTTCCTGACTCCACAAAATTTCAAAGGGGCAGGAATAGGCGTTCCAGAGGCAGAAACCAATCCAGAGGAGGTGCCTACAGAGGACTGACAGTGGCAAGGTAACAACAGAGGCACAGACGCAGCCACTGCCACTACATCAGCACAACCACAGTGACTTAATCCTAACTCCGCCTACCAGGGAACAAATAGCAGCTCCTCTAGGCGGAAAGTTAACCTTATTTTCAAAGAACTGGCACTACATAACAAAAGACAAGTGGATTTTACAAACCATAGATCAAGGTTACGGTTCCACTTCCACACTTTACCAGTCAAAGAGGAATGCCAAATCTACCTCCAAATCAAAAACAGAGGCTCTACCAGATAATGGCGTTAGCAAACATGAGAGCTGTGGAAAGAGTGCCAACAACAGAACAAGGAAAGGGTTCTATTCCAGACTATTCCTAGTTCCAAGAAAGGAAAAAGTTGGAGACCAATTCTCGACCTGTCCACCTTAAATACATACATCATTGTCCCAAAATTCAAAATGCTGACCCTACATCAACTTCTTCCCATGCTGGGCAAGGAGTCTTGGCTGGTAACTCTAGATCTCAAGGAGGCATACCTGCACGTCCCCATTCGACCAATCTGCAGAAGATACCTCAGATTTCTTGCAGGATCAGAGCACTATCAATTCTCAGCATTGCCCTTTGGCTTATCTACTGCCCAGAGTATTCACAAAATGCCTGGCATCAGTAATCGCCATTGCAGACTACAGGAATTCAGATTTACCCATACCTGGACGACTGCCTACTACAAGGGGACAACAAAAGCAAGCTGACAACAGATTTACAAAGGGTCATTTACTTGCTTCAAGGACTGGGATACACAGTCAATTTACAAAAGTCAAGGCTGATACCATCCCAAACAAGGACATTCTTGGGCTGAATTGGACACAGTACAACAAATGGCATTCCTGACTACAGAAAACAAAAGAACTTCCTCTTTACTTCTTGGCACTAACAAAACTGAACAAGTTAACAGCAAGAAAATTTCTGCAGGCCTTGGGCTTCATGGCATCATGCATAATCTTGGTCCCATTTGCCAGACTACATATGAGGAAACTACAGTGGTACCTAAAGAATTTATGGTCCCAACACAGACACAGTCTAGAAACAGAAATCCCACTAATTCCATGCTTAAAACAGGAGTTCCTATGGTGGGCTCAGGCATGCCAGTCAAACCCAGGCCTACCCTTTCGCAGATGTCAACCAAGCCAGACCATCACAACAGACGCTTCAGACCTAGCATGGGGGCCCCACATGCTGGACAAATGCGTGCAAGGATTGTGGACACAGGATCAACTTCACCTGCACATCAATCTAAAAGAAATGCTGGCAGTAAAACTGGCAATCCAAAAGTTCAAACCATTCCTCAAAGAGGGCCAGTTGATGATAAGGACAGACAACACCACAGTCATGTGGTACATCAACAAACAGGGAGGCACTCATTCATACCCCCTATGCAGAATGACCTTGGAGCTGTGGACCCTGGCACTCAGCTACAACATTCAGTTACAGGCAATGTTTGTTCTGGGAAAGACAATACTCTAGCAGACATATTAAGCAGAACCACTTCGATGCCCACGAATGGAAGCTGCACCGGACATCTTCAAGACCATCTCAAAGAAATGGGGAATGCCACAGATAGACCTATTCATCACCACTCAATCACCAGCTCAACAGATTCTGCACAAGGACATTCCACCCACTAGCATGGAAAGTGGACTCACTCTCCTTCAACTGGAAAGGCCTAACAGCATATGCATTCCCACCTCTTCCTTTGATACACAAGGTACTACTAAAAATCAAGGAAGAACGTCCAAGGATAATCCTGATAGCCCCAGACTGGCCAAGACAACACTGGTACCCACTACTGAAGAGCATGTCTCGAACAATATGTGGCCAATACCCTGATGCCTTTGATGTTAACTCAGAACAACTACAGCATCATGCATCCAAACCTAAAAACGCTGCAACTGACTGCATGGAACATCACATAGCAGCAGCTAATCCAGAACTTTCCCAAAGAGTTAAAGACATTATTCTTGAAGACCTTCAACAAGAAGGAACTATGCTGGAAAATGGAAAAGGTTTGTCATTTGGAGTACCGAAGAGGAAAAGATGTGTCAAACATAGATATGCCTAACATTCTGGAGTATCTGGCCGAACTTCTTCATTCAGGCCTGTCCTACTCTTCCATCAATATACATGCATCAGCTATTTCAGCAGAATACAGCTTTGATCCACGGTTTTTCACCCTTTGCTCAGGCAGTTCCTCAGAGGAATCAAGAATGTAAAACCTCCAAGGAAACCACCATTACCAGCCTGGGATTTAAACTTTGTGCTAGAAAAGTTGACACTATCTCCTTTGAACCAGCAGCAACAGCAGACCTACAACACCTGTCATGGAAAACTGCTTTCCTACTGGCAATTACTTCAGCAAGGAGGGTTTCAGAACTACAGGCCTTAATGGCAGTGCAACCCTTCCTAATCTTCCACCAAGATAGAGTGTCCATGAGAACTAATCCTACATTTATGCCCAAGGTGGTATCCAGAGTATCTTTAAACCAGGCAATCCACCTACCTACCTTCTTTCCCAACCCACAAAACAGAGGGGAAAGAATACTGCATACCTTGGATGTACATAGACAGCTACGCTACTACTTGGACAGAACAAAAAATAGCAGAAAGACTGACCAACTTTTTGTAGCCTATGCAACAGGAAGGGAAGGAAAAGCCATTTCCAAACAGACAATCTCCAAATGGATAGGAAATTGCATACGATACTGTTACTCCTTCCATGGAAAACCAATTCCACAGAACATAAGACCTCATTCTACAAGGGCAACAGCCACTACCACAGCCTTCTTATGAGGAGTGGCAACCAAAGACATTATTGAGGCGGCTACTTGGACCTCCGTGCATACATTTGCCAAGCATTACAATTTACCTCTATATTCCAGATCCCGAGCAGGGTTTGCCACTGCTGTACTGCAAGGGATCCTAAACACCATAATCTACTTTAATCCTCCTCCCCTAGTTGGCTATGGTATTCTACCCACTTGTTATGACTGCAGATGCATCCATGAAGGACATAGTACAGTTTTGTACCTACCATAAATGTAGATGTCCGAACTGGATAGCATCTGCAGTCAGGATTACCTCCCTCCTTCCCTCTGTGGTACTCCTAGGATGTTTACCCTCCTAATAGCTAGCTGTTGGGGGGGAGTCTTTTATGGTGTATTTGTTTGTATATATGTACATATATGCTTATTGTTGTGTTTACCTCTATCTATTTGGAAACATTGGCATCTATCCAAATTTTAGCCTGCAAGAGGGCTACTGGCATCTGGGGCAAGAAACACTGAGGAAAATGGCGTCGGCTGATGCTTTTATACCCGAAGACCAACAGAGATGACGTCGGGTGGAGTCCGACATCAGCCGAAGCCGGACCCGGACTTTGGAATCCGGCCGACTGCAGGGCTGCCTGACGACAGGACAACCCGCTTGTTATGACTGCAGATGCTATCCAGTTCGGACATCTACATTTATGGTAGGTACAAAACTGTACTTTCTACAAGGCCTGCTGATGTCATCCACCTTAAGAGAGCTGGCTGACAGACTAACATCATATAAACACAGTGGCACATGTGATAAGTACTGCAAGCTGTAGTGTGTTAGAGTAGATTATATTACTGGTTGCAGGTGATGTGGCCTCCCAAATGACTGACCACAACATGGCCTGCTGATATCACCAAGCATTATGTGTCCTACATGGACATTACTAGCAAACATGAGGTGTGGTGTCTGCATCCGGTATTGTCCTCTGTAGTGTGTACCATTTTATAGGTATGTGCTCCACTGTACATGCAGCCAACATGCACTGTGTGTGCATCGTGCCATGTCCTTTGGAAGTGCTGCTAGCCTGAATGTCACCATGTATGTATGTCAGCCTGTGACAATGTAACAGAAGTTATATAGCTTTGTATTGAACACAGTTGTGAATGTACCCTTTCCTCTTGAACACTGGCGCTGGTAGGCTTATTCTCCAGCCACCTGGGATACACATAGCTATGAGTACCCTCTAGAGCCAATTCTCTCCTATCCACTCAACCATCCATAACCCCTATTTTCCCTATTTCTGCACATGGGGCCGGGGGGGTCACTTCAACTGTATCAATCATCTATAGCCAAGGTTTACACCACCAGGTGGCTAGTCCTGTTGCAGTAGTTCTTCCACACTATGCAATCACACTCACAGCTGTGGACAGTTTAGAGTGTCCAGTCCACTTACTGCATATCTTTGGAATGTAGGTAGAAACTGGAGTACCAGAGGAAACCCACGTGAGCACGAGGAGGACATGCAGACTCTACACAGAAGGCATCCCAGCCAAGAACTGAACCAGGGATCCTCTTGCTGTGATGCGACAACTCTAATCTCTGTGACACCCAATCTTTATCATATCAGCTGTGATCTCAACTAATCCTGCTGCTTTCACTGACTTCATTTTTCTTAGAGCTATTCTTACTTCTTCCATGGTGGGCTCCTGCTCTTCTCTCATTGTAGGCTGTGTCTGGGGAAGTACAGCTTCTGTATAGTCTTCTTCAGTACAAGCTGCTCAAAGTACTCCTTCCATCTCCCTTTGATATCCTGTGTACTGGTGAGCAGGTTGTGTTGACATCCCTTATGAAGGGTGTCTGACTGTCTTCTTTATCTTTCTGTTTTTGCCTTGCAACCCAATATACTTTCTTTGTGCCATCGACTGAGTCACCTTCCAGAAGAGTCCCTCTGATGCCTTGTTCTTTGCTTTTCCAACTCCTTTTTTAGCCTTCTTGTTAGCCATCCAGTATTCCTTCCTAGTCTTGTCTGTCTTTTCTTTCTCCCATTTATCCCTGCACTCATAGCTGGCTTTAGGCATAGGCCAACTAGGTGACTGCCTAGGGCGCCGGTCTAGCAGGGGAGCCTTTCCAGTATTTATTTGGTGTAGGTAGACCAGGATGGAGGTACCGGGTGGTGTGTGGGGGGGGGGGTGTGAAAACCTTTTGCCTAGGGCACCAGTTGACCTAAGGCCGGTCCTGCCTGCACTCCTTCTTTTTATCGATGACTTCTTGGACTTGTGCATTCTTCCACCAGCTTTCCTTATCCACCTTATTTCCCTACTTGGCTCAGCTACATATATGTTCTGTAGTTCTCACACGTGCTGTTTTGTGATGCTTCCAGTCCTTTTCAAGTCCAATTATTTCTTCTTCTTCTTCTTGAGGTGCTATAACCCTAAGCAATTCCTAGAACTGTTGTGATTTCTCTCCAGTCATCTTCTAGGTCTTCAGCCTGGTCTCTGTTGACTTTGGAAGCCTTATTTGACCACTGCTTGCAACAGATTGTGGCAACCAATGTTTTTTACTTTTGTGTGACTGTTTCATTGGGGATGAATTTACAGTCACTAATCGTACCACATTGTCCTTTCCTTAGTAGAAGGAAGTCTACCCAAGTTGCACTTTAGCCAGTCTTGTACTCAATCTTATGACAGTATCACTTTTTGAACCATGTGTTGGCTACTTTCAAGTCATTTGCCAGACAGAAGTCCAGAGTGGCCTTCCCATCTCTATTCCTACTTCCCCACCCACGTGGACCCAGCAGTCCTCATATCCTATTCTGTCTATCCTGATATGTGCATTCAGGTCCGCCATTATCAACATCAATTCCTGCTGTCCTGCTTTATAAAACATGTCATTGTAATGAATGTGTTTCATCTCATGCCAGCCTCTGTTTCTCAGCTTTCCTCTTGGGTAGCTGTTATTTGTGCTTCCCCTGATTTTCATTGAAATTATTTTTTCACATCTGTTCCAAGTGTGTTACAAGCCTATAAATAGGGCACTTAAAAATACATAGGTTTATTATCATTTTCTGCAGATGTCAGTCTGAGGTGCAAAATTCAGTTTCTTGTAGTTAATTACATTAAAACGTTGACCAATTATATAAAAGTAGTTGCATAATTTTCAGTTTGTGATAAGAGAAGCCTGAGTCAATTGGTTTTGCATGTTAATTATTCTATAATTGCTACAGTCATCCTTTGTTTTCTGTTAAGTGTTTTTGATTTTGGACATACTGGATTAAACAATGGGTGCCAGCAGAGGTGAAAATGGTCATATCCAACTTGAAGTGCTAATTGCATTGGTTTCTAGCTTGGTATTGACTTTCATTTCATTGAATGAGGCATTTAAATGCTGAGCTGCTAAAAATCGTATGCATTTCAATGTATGTATTTATCTCAATTTGTTAACCAGTGAAATCTACTTATCCATTCATTACAAAGTAGTAAAGTCAGATATTGTCTAGGTGCATCATGTGGGCAGACAAGGCTTGGCTTAATTGTTTGGGGGCTGGGTATGCTGTTTTATGAAATGTGTCACTTTCTACATAATTCTGCTTAGCTGTGGAACTCAGTCATAACGGTTGGACAATAGGTTAGTGCAGCATTTCTTATTAAATTAAAAGTGTTTTATTTTTTAAGAATTTTACTGTTTTAGGTTGGTGACAGTGGAATGATAAATGATTGTCAGTATTTGCTATAGGTGACTTGAATTTTGAAGTAAGTTTTACAGATAATGGCGATATTCTGCTGGTTAAGCTGTTCTGTAGAGTCTGTGCAAGCCATCTGGAGAAGCAGTCAACATTGTAGGAGATGGCTGCTCAAAGAATTAATGGGACTTGTTTAGGATACACACTTGGACATTACAGGTAAGTGAACATTTCTATGTTTGGGAGATTCAGATTTAAACTATGTGTTATTGATGACATCTCATGTTTGGTTTCATTACTGGAGAAATTTCAGTTGGCAGTATGTATTTGATGTACTTCGTGTTTGCATGTTGCATGGTTTATATAGTGTAAAGCTTTGTATTATAGGTTTAATTCTTTACAGGTTGCTAGTTTTCCTCCACTATTTGTGTGCAGTAATTTCACTGTTTGTTTGTGTTAATGAAGGAGTGTTATCTCCATTGCCAACTGGCTATTTTTTCACTGATTGCTTGGTAGTATGGTTTTCTATGAGGTTTACCATGTTCTTTTTGCTTTGTTCAGAAGGATTTTAGCCATACCAAGAAGATGCAGTCATTTTTGAAGGTGTTAGTGTGGCTTATTAGTTATTTATTTTTCATATTTCCATACCGGATCGGTCGAGGCCCAGGTTAACAAAGACCGCCACCACTACTGTTAGTCAACAGGGTGCTGGTGGAAATTGGGCTACTGTTGGCCAAAGGAGAAGAGAAGGGGCAAGGCATGCCCCAAGGCAGGAAGAGAGGAGGAAGGTTAGGAGTGTAGTAGTGAGGGTAGGAACTTTGAATGTTGGCAGCATGACTGGTATAGGGAGAGAGCTAGCTGATATGATGGAGAGTAGAAAGGTTGATGTATTGTGCGTGCAAGAGACCAGATGGAAGGGAAGTAAGGCCAGGTGTATAAGAGGTGGGTTCAAATTGTTCTATCATGGTGTGGATGGCAGGAGAAATGAGGTACGGGTTATCCTAAAGGAACAGTATGCCAAGAGTGTTTTGGAGGTGAAGAGAGTGTCTGATAGAGTGATGTTTATGAAGCTTGAAATTAACGGTGTAATGATGAATGTTGTTAGTGCATATGCTCCACAAGTTGGGTGTGCGATGGATGAGAAAGAAACATTTTGGAGTGAGTTGGATCAAGTGGTGGTGAGAGTGTACCCAAGGGTGAGAGACTAGTGATTGGAGTGGACTTCAATGGGCATGTTGGTGAAGGGAACAGAGGGGATGAGGAAGTGATGGGTAGGTATGGTGTTAAGGAGGGAATGCCAAAGGTCAGATGATTGTGGATTTTGCGAAAAGGATGGATATGGCTGTGGTGAATACGTATTTTAAGAAGAGGGAGGAGGATAGGGTGACGTACAAGAGTGGAGGAAGATGCACACAGGTGGATTATATCCTATGTAGGAGGACCAGTCTGAAGGAGATTGGAGACTGTAAAGTTGGTTGGGGAGGGTGGCCTAATGGTTAAGGTGTTTGCCTTACAAACACAAGGTACAGGGTTTGAATCTCACAAGGGATAATTGGCTAGGCTTAAAATGGCTCGCAAGGGCATTTAGCCTAGTACTAACCTATGAACCTATAAGTGGTGACAGGGGAAAGTGTAGTTAAGCAGCATAGAATGGTGGTCTGTAGGATGACGTTGGTGATCAAGAAGAGGAGGAGGAGTGTGAAAGCAGTGCCAAGGATTAAATGGTGGAAGTTAAAAAAGGGTGACTGTGAGGTGGAGTTCATGGAAGAGTTAAGACAGGCACTGGGAGGCAGTGAAGAGTTACCGAATAGCTGGGTAACTACAGCAGAACTAGTAAGGGAGACTGATAGAAAGGTGCTTGGTGTGACATCTGGACAGAGGAAGGAGGCCAAGGAGACCTGGTGGTGGAATGAGGAAGTACAGGAGAATATACAGAGGAATAGGCTGGCGAAGAAGAATTGGGATTGTCAAAGAGATGAAGAAAGTAGACATGAGTATAAGGAGATGAGGCGCATGGCAAAGAGAAAGGTGGCGAAGGCTAAGGATAAGGCATATGGAGAGTTGTTTGAGAGATTGGACACTAAAGAGGGAGACAAGGAACTGTACCAATTGGCTAGACAGAGGGACAGAGTTGGGAAATATGTGCAGCAGGTAAGAGTGATAAAGGCTAGTGAGGGAAACGTACTCACAAGCAGGGAGAGTGTGTTGAGTAGATGGAAAGAGTACTTTGAGGGGCTGATGAATGAAGAGAATGAGAGAGAGAGAAGGTTGGATGATGTGGGAATAGTGAATCAGGAAGTGGAACAGATTAGCAAGGAGGAAGTAAGGACAGCTATGAAGAGGATGAAGAATGGAGAGGCTGTTGGCCCAGATGACATACCAGTGGAAGCATTGAGGTGCTTAGGAGAAATGGCAGTGGAATTTTTAACCAGATTGTTTAATGAAATTTTGGAAAGTCAGAGGATGCCTGAGAAGTGGAGAAAACTGTTTTGGTACCTATCTTTAAGAATAAAGGTGATGTGCAGAGCTGCAGTAACTACAGAGGGATAAAATTGATCAGTCACAGCTTGAAGTTATGGGAAAGAGTAGTCAAAGCTAGGTTAAGAAGGGAGGTGATGATTAGTGATCAGCAGTATGGTTTCATGCACTACAGATGCAATGTTTGCTCTGAGAGTGTTCTTGGAGAAATACAGAGAAGCTCAGAAGGAGGTGCATTGTGTCTTTGTGGACTTAGAAAAAGCATATGACAGGCTGCCTAGAGAGGAGTTGTGGTATTGTATGAGGAAGTCGGGAGTGGCAGAGAAGTATGTAAGAGTGGTACAGGATATGTACGAGGGTAGTGTGACAGTGGTGAGGACTGCGGTGGGAGTGACAGATACGTTTAAGATGGAGGTGGGATTACATCAAGGATCAGCTCTGAGCCCTTTCTTATTTGCAGTGGTGATGGACAGGTTGACAGATGAGATCAGACAGGAGGCCCCGTGGACTATGATGTTTACAGATGACATTGTGATTTGTAGTGAGAGTAGAGACCAGGTTGAGGAGACCCTGGAGAGGTGGAGATATGCTCTAGAGAGGAGAGGAATGGAAGCCAGCAGGGCTAAGACAGAATATATGTGTGTAAATGAGAGGGAGGGTAGAGGAATGGTGAGGATGCGGGGAGTAGAGTTGGTAAAGGTGGATGAGTTTAAGTACTTGGGATCAACAGTGAGTGTGGAAGAGAGGTGAAGAAGAGAGTATAGGCATGGTGGAATGGGTGGAGAAGAGTGTCAGGAGTGATTTGTGACAGACGGGTACCAGTAAGAGTGAAAGGGAAGGTCTACAAGAGGGTAGTGAGACCAGCTATGCTATATTATTTGGAGACTGTGGCATTGACAAAAAGGCAGGAGTCAGAGCTGGATGTGGCAGAGTTAAAGATGTTAAGATTTGCACTGAGTGCAACTAGGATGGACAGGATTAGGAATCAGTATATTAGAGGGTCAGCTCCGGTTGGACAGTTTGGAGACAAAGCAAGAGAGGCGAGATTGCGTTGGTTTGGACATGTGCTGAGGAGGGATGCTGGGTATATTGGGGAAAGGATGCTAAGGATGGAGCTGCCAGGTAAGAGGAAAAGAGGAAGGCCTAAGATATGGTTTATGGATGTGATGAGAGAGGACATGCAGGTGGTTGGTGTGACAGAGCAAGATGCAGAGGACAGGAAGAAATTTAAACAGATGATCCGCTGTGGCGACCCCTAATGGGAACAGCCGAAAAAAGATGATGATTAGTTATGTATTTTTATACAATATTTATTGTGTTTTCCTTTTGTGGCTAGTGACAATGAGTTCAGAATTAATTTTGTTGAGGGGTTGTGAAACCAGAGTTGTCACTTTACCTCCTGGTGCTGTATGTGAAAGTGATTATGACCATGTTTTATTGCTCAGATACTGGGTAGGTTTTCCTGCTGGTTCAAAGGAAACAATGGTGCACTTCACACAAGAACATGGATGGCTCCATACATGCTTACAAGCCTAGTGAAGGATGCTACAGGTTAGTTGTACGTTTTTATGTATGAGGTTATTTAAATTTTCTTTATGTCAAATCTTGAATTTGGAATATATGTTGTAGAAAGAAATAAGTATGACTGATGTGGTAATCTCCAAGTATAGTACCTCACAGTTAGTTCTGTGCAGCTTTGGGCATGGACGAACTGATTGGCAGGGGAAAAATGAGTTTGAGCAACAGGTATGCTAATTTCCGCACTGGAGTGACAGGCATGCAAATTTCCACAGTCTGTATACTGTGTATAGTAAGTAAATCACTACACAAAGTCCAAAAGAATAAAACAAAAGTAATAACACTCCCAAAACAAA
This sequence comes from Protopterus annectens, assembly GCF_019279795.1. NCBI lineage: Eukaryota > Metazoa > Chordata > Ceratodontiformes > Protopteridae > Protopterus > Protopterus annectens. The sequence goes on along the minus strand of NC_056732.1, from coordinate 388,499,532 downwards.
AATACAATGGTTGAAATATTGATGGCTTGAATAAAATGACTGTTTGTGACTGCACGTTGTGATGCTAAAACTGGGTCTGAATAAACTGATTCTGTGAATTGTACAATGTTTTTATGACTTAAATAAACTGTATGGTTTGTGTTGAATATTCATACTGTTATTTTTCATTTCTGAGTTGCTATTTGCAATGGTTGAAATATTGATGGCTTGAAAACTTGGTCGGAATAAACTGATTCTGTGAATTGTACAAATTTTTTATGAGTTAAACAAACGGCATGGTTTGTGTGTTGAATATTCATACAGATTCTGTGATTATTACATTACATAAACGGTACGATTCAAGGAAATCTTTGTGTGCATTGGTATAATTTGAGTACTCCTACTCCAACCGATTCAGACTGCATCTTTGCGACTATTAAAGTCTGAATAGTTTGTTTTGTGACTATTAAAGTCTGTGAATAGTTTGTTTTACTTCTGTGAATAGACGCGTTTTTCTGACTTAAATACACAGTATGATTCAACTAAACAACTACAAAGTTGTATGTTTTGAATATTCATACCGATGCTGCCTTGCCACGGCAGTGGCGACCTGAATATTCATGCGGGTGCGGGGTCCGTGCGGCTAGAGGCGTGTTTGGGGTGGGATTTGCTACAGCGCATCCTGCGAGGTACTATACTTGATGATTACCACTGATGCATTCCATGTACTGTTGTGCCATGTTTGATGCATAACTAGTAGATTCATAGGTTTATACTAGACTTATGACCAAAGTCCAGAATCATGTATAACTTTTAAATATTACCCTAACTCATGTTACTTGGAGAACAACCAGATTTTGAACATGGATTTCCTAAAGACTAAGTGTGAAACTGTAATGTTTGATATTACAGACTGTAATCTTCAGTGATTTACTAGAAAATCAAAACATTTTCTAAGGAGAAGGGTAATAACATGAGGCAAAATCAGGGAGAATTGAGGAGTAGGAAGAAATTAATGACCAGTAATATCGCTTTCATATTTTTTTCGGTCTGGTGATTTTTTTTCTAGTGTGGGTGGCCAGATATTTCTACAGACTTCATTATCTGGGCATAATTTTTTTTCTTGGTTTTCGATTGGGTAGCTGTTGCAGTCACAAGTTGTTATATTATATAACCTAAGGGAAGGTTGATGCTGGAGAGTGGGATAATGTTGGAGCTGAATTTGTCAGATAGGTACTTCTGACTCAGTACAGGTGGCTCCATTTACAATGAGCTCTGCAAACAATTGTGTATTGCCTTTTGTGGTTGCGGACATTGCTAAAGAATGCTTTGTTGTTATCCTTGGCCTAGGAGGTTGCAAAATTTATCTTAAATTTGGCTTTAGTAGATTTGTCTTCTGAGATGTCTGTTTAGTTAGATGAGAGTGCATTTATCCTGCTGGGTGCTGAAACTCCTAATTTTTGCCATGATTTTCTTCCTTCTGTTATATAGCCTATTGACGATGATATGATTCTACCAGGCTGGCTTGCTTTTTTTCTTTAGTTAGTTTTTTATTCTTCCTAGTTTTTACAGCTACATAGGTGGCAGTATTCTCATGTTTTTTAGGGACTTGAAAATTTGCCAAGTTATCACGTAATAATAGGAAGTTAGCCTTAAAGTATTAATGAATATTCCAGGTTTGGCTGGGATTCCAGGTTTTATTTTTACTTCAAAGGAGACCTTCTTGTGGCTGACATTACCAGAAAAGCCATTACACTAGGGGATGTCCAGCTCTTTCCCATATTAGTGAAGACCAGATCCAGTATGATTGCACCTCTGGATGGTGTATTGACAATCTGGTCCAGGGTGTTTGTGTTAACAAAAACCAGGAATCTCTGTACCTGTACATATGGTGACATATATGATTCCCAGTTAATAATGTGGTAATTACAGTTGCCCATAAATATGGTATTGGGTTGGATGGTGAGGGTTTCCAATAAGTTTAAGTATATGGTATAGGTTTCCTGGGTCACAGAGGGTGAGCTTTAGCTTGCAAGGAAGTGGTACTGGATTTTTCCTATGGTGATTTGAATGTGAAGAAACTCGGGTGAATTGTCCTGTTTGACCTGCCTTAAAGTACATTTATTTTTTAGGTAAATCGAGACACCGCCACCTTTAGTCCCTGTCTGTGTAGTAGTTCCTTCCACGCTGACAAATATTGTACCCCTTTAGAATGACATCAGAAACTAAGCCAATTATTAAAGTCAGTCATCGTTTGTTCATATTGTGGCATCATCCATGAAGAAGGTCATATGTTGCTCTGTGCTTGGCTCAAACTTGCCTGGTTAATTCCGAGAGCTCCACGATGTCTCTTTTCATATAGTTTAGAGATGTACTTCTCGGGTCATGGACCATGACTGAGTCATACTGGGACTTGTGGTCCAATGACCTGAGTGCATGGTTAATGTGGTGGATCCTAGCCCCTGATAAGCAACTGACACTGATTTTCTCCTTATTCAGCCTGCTGAAAAGGACAGCAGTGTCTCACAATTGAGTCCCAAATAAGTAGAATGTTGCATTCTGCGATGGCTTTACTTATAGGCTTAGAAAAAGAGGCTCCATGAGATGTGTCTGTATGTGACTATGTGGATGTTTTAAAAGACTGCATTCAGGGCTGCTGAAGGACTTTATGTGTACTTTGCTTAGGAGGCCTTTGTGGTTCAGGAAGGTTACTTCATGAGTGTGTGGGTGGGTGTGGTGTGTGTGTGTGTATATATATATATATATATATATATATATATCTCAGAATCTCATTTATTCTATGTTATACGGGATTCACTTTACAAGCTTGAAATTCTGAAATCTCAAATTACAGAATCTCGAGCCCATAAAGTAGAAAATCCAAATACCCGAAACCACACAATCACGAAACCACAAAACTGTGAAATTCAAACTCCCAACACTTTCAAACACCATGACAACACACACGCACACAACTAAACAAGCACATACACCTACCCTTATATGCAGGGGGGCAAGCCCCCCAGCACCCCCCCCCAGTTACAGGTCTGCGCCCCCAAGACCCCTCCTTACTTAAATATTTTAACTCCAAGGTAGCACTACATACACACACACACAAAACACCACCATACAAACTACAGTCCTCTCGCACACACACATATCACAGTAACAACACACACTACAGCCCCTACCCAACACCCTTAAACATAAACATTTACCTGAATTCATGACCATATCTCAACACCAGAACTGCTAATTCAAAATCTCCTACATTCGAGATTTTGAATTTCCCGCTTCTGTGGTTGCGATCTTCCGATCCTTCCACTTTATGAACTTGAGATACTGAAATTCGAGATTTCAGTATTGCGAGCTTATAAAGTTATCCCGTTATACGATATATATATCATGTGTGTATTGTATATACATATATTGTGTGTGTGTGTGTGTGTGTGTGTATATATATAAAATTTCTTTATTGGTATTTGTTGACCAGGTTAGTCCAACTGGGCAGATACCCTTTTTCAGCAGACACCCGAGAAGAAAAGCTAAAAAAAAAAAACACAAAAAGAGTAATGTGTGTATCTGAGTGGCTGTGTGCATGTGTGTTTATGTATGCATGCATGTGTGTGTGTGTGTGTGTGTGTGTGTGTGTGTGTGTGTGTGTGTGTGTATTGGCATGTGTGTGTGTATGCAAACATATATAAATATATGTGTGTGTGTCTGTGGTGTATCTATATTCATATATGTGTGTGTATGTGCAAATATATATAGATATATGTGTCTGCAGGTGTATCTATCTTCGTATATGTATGTTTGTGTGTATATAGGTCTCTGTATATATTTGTGTGTATATATTTTATCTAATGTGTGTATATACATATACAGATACATATGTGTCTGTGTATGTCTATGTATATATCTATAGATATAGAGATGTGTGGGTGTGTTTGTGTGTACCTGTCTCTCTCTCTCTCTAATATATATATATATATATATATATATATATATATATATATATATATATAGGGTCCATATCAGAATAGTGAAGATGCGTTTAATCGAATGCCTCTTCGCCGACACATAAACAGCAAATGCTCAGAACACCTATTTCTTTCCCTGGGAAAGAAATCGGTAGCACTAACACACAAACTCACACACACTTTCAAACATTACAATGTGGGGGATTGTGCCCCCTACCCCCCAACTAAATATATCAACTACGAGATTGCACTACTGTGGGGAAAGAGGCAAACACATGGTGAAGGCTAAGTGATTTATTTCCCAGGGAAAGAAATCGTTGTTTTGAGCGTTCGCTCTTTGTATCGATGAAGAGGCGTTCGATTAAACGCCTCTTCGCTATTCTAATATAGACCCATATATATATAAAACAAAAAAATCTATGTGGCAGGACACAGCAGAACACAGCAAGCAACAAAGTTTTAAAATTACAAATACTTTAATCAAAAATAATAAAAGGTAAGTGCTTTCACAGATACAAATTGCTTCATCAGACCTTAAAAATAATGGCATACATCACTTCCTTTTATACCATTAACATTCAAATAGACCAATCAGAGCCCACCATAATAATTAAAAAGAAATAATAAAACACAATAGTAAAAAACATAACAATAAAAATAAATAATTTCCTCCACTTCCTATGTCTGTCTAGCAGTGATGGCTGTATTGTCATCGAGTCCTTTACCTAAATGAGACCTCAATGTAATAATACATCTAAGTTCCCTATTTTCGGTAACATTAGAGATGTTACCTAATCTACTGCTTTCAGGTACTAATTCTAGTACAGTAAATCTGAACTGGTGTATAGGTCCTAGCTCTAAGATATGTTTTGCTATAACACTGTAAGTATGCCCTTTTTCAAACAATATATGTGGTCCCTAATACGCTCCCTTAGGCATATGTTAGTTTTCCCAATGTAGAATGAATTACATTGCATACATTCGGCTAAGTATACAAGGTTCTTACTACTACAATTGGCATTAGTTTGTAGAGTATGTTCTGCACCTGTATCAGGATGCTTAAAGTCAGTCCCTTTGTATGTATATATATATATATATATATATATATATATATATATATGTGTGTGTGTACTCAGAAATTACATTGACCACATCTAACTGTCCCTTTATTTATGGGCTGTATCTCGGAGTACGATACTGACTTTGGATAACATAATCTCCGTTTAAGGTTTTTAGTGTTTTTGTAAACTACGTATGGTTTCTCTCCAACTATCTGAGCTATCTGAGTGTCATTCTGAAGTATTCGCCAATTCCTTTGTAATATATCCCTTATAGCTTCATTGTCTCTAGTGTATGCAAATGTAAATGGAAAGTTGTTCCCTTGTTTCCTGCATACCATGCTGTCCAATATCTAGTGACTCTTCAGGCAGTTTATATTCTTTCAGGTCAGACCATTGTGGCAGACCGTTTGAGCAGGTTCTTTACTCAATCCCTCAAATGGATGCTTAACAGGGATGTGTTTCTGGACATTGTTCACCAGTGGTATACTCGTCAAGTGGATCTCTTTGCCTCCCCTCAGAACAGACAACTTCCACTGTTTTGTGCCAGAGTTCCAGGTCCTGTGGTATGGAAGGTGGATGCCCTCTCATTTTCTTTGAACAGGGTGTTTCTTTATGCATTCCCTCCCTTTCTTCTCATTCTGAGAGTCCTGTTCAAGATTCAACAGGATGCTCCCAAAATCTTGTTGCTGTCCCCCTTTTGGCCGCAACAGCACTTGTTCCCTCTTTTTCTGTATGTAGCCAAGGGCAATCATCACAAATTACCTCAGAGGGTGGATCTCCTCACACAAGACAAGGGCTCTCTCATCCATCCCCACCTGTCGACGCTTCAACTGACATTGCACGTGATAGGGTTTTGATCCCTTATAGACCTTTTTTCTGAGGACATGCTGCAGGTCCTGCAGGAGGCCAGAAAACCTACTATTAGGAAATTCTACTTGTCTAAATGGAAGAGATTTTCTCTTTGGTGTCTAAAATGTGACCTCGACCCACTTTCTGTGGATGTTCTTTTGGTTCTGTCTTATTTTTGTGAGTTGCTCAATGCTGGTTTGGCCTATTCTTCTACTAAGGCCCACTTATCAGCTCTTTCTGCTTGTCTGCCTTTGACTTCCCTGTTAGCTTCTACATTTGAAGCTAAACAATTTCTTAATGGCGTCCTTAATATTAGTTGTCCCAGGAAGCCTGTTTCTCCTCCATGGGATCTTAATTTCATTCTGGACAAACTAACTAACTGGGCCTCCTTTTGAGCCTGCTGTTTCAGCTTCCTTCCAATATTGCTCTTGGAAGACTGATGTTTTGCTAGCTCTTACTTCTGCCAGATGTGTATCTGAGTTCCAAGTGCTTATGGCTTGTCTGCCTTTTTGATATTTCATGAGGACAGGCTGTCCTTGCATACTATAGCAATAACCCACGCCTGGGTGTGGGTAATGCTGGATTTACCCACGGTTGGCGTGGTTTGGTCCCGAGGGCGAAGCCCGAGGGACCAAACAAAGACAACCGTGGGTAATCCAGCATTACCCACACCCAGAAGTGGGTTATTATGTTATATAATGACATTATTTAAGAAAAGAAATAATTACTTTTCTTAAATAATGGCATTGTATAATGCCTCTTTGCCCTTCCGCAGCTGTCTGGTGTTGTGCGGCAGTTCTGATGTACTGTGCATGCCTCGCAGTACATCAGAGCTGTGGCAAAAGCAACGGAGAACGCAAGATCTCCGTTGCTTTTACTATCTCGCTATGTTAAATGGGTTTAACATAGCGAGACAGCTTTAAAATAAGCAATGGAGATCTCCGTTGCTTATTTTAAACTGTCTCGCTATGTTAAACCCATTTAACATAGCGAGACAGGTTAAAAAAACGGAGATCGCAAGATCTCCGTTGCTTTTTACACTGTCGCTATGTTAAAGGAGTTTAACATAGCGAGACAGCTTTAAAAAGCAACGGAGATCTGCTGCTTTTTTAAACCTGTGTCGCTATGTTAAACTCTTTTAACATAGCGAGATGTTTTTAACTAACGGAAAAAGTCCGGGCGACCGGACCTTTTTCCATTAGTATATTGAGGGATTTACAACGGGCACGCTGGTTGGGCTGGCCAATCAGCGTGCACGTTTTAGAGGAGGCATTGTATAATAATCCTTCTTTCATGCCCAAGGTGGGTAATGAGTTGTCACTTAATTTGCCCACTTTTTCCCCTCTTCACAGTCTGACAGTGAGAGGGTGCTGCATACCTTAGAAGGTCAGATTTTGTTTGGATAAAACTAAAGTTATTAGAAAATCTTACCAATTATTTCTTTCCTTTCATACTTGGTCTTTAGATGTGGCTCTTTCCAAGCAAACTATTTCCACTTGGATTTCTAAGGCTGTTTCTTTTTGTTACACTTTTCATAGCGAGAGCCTCCCTTCTTCTGTTAAGGCTCATTCCACTAGAGCTTTGGCTTCTTCTGGTGCTTTTTTCAAAGGCTTAGACACTAATTCTATTATTGAAGCTACTACCTGGACTTATGTGCATATCTGTACCAAACATTACCAGTTGGATGGCATCTCCAGAGCTAGAGCTGGTTTTGCTGATGCCATTCTTCATGGCTTCTTGGAGGGCTCTGCTGCTTCCTCCTCACAAGTTTCTTCTTGAACCTTTGGACTCTCCCATTTGTAATGAATACTGGAGCAGTGAATGTAAGGACATAGTACAGTTGTGTAAAATCTTACTATAATGGTAGATGTCCTTGCCTTCAACGCTGCAGTATTCACTCCCTTCCACACACCCCCCCCCCCCAGTCTTGTTTCCTTACTGAATGTACAGATTCTACTTGGTTTTCCTTAGATTGCTGTTCCTATTGGGACAATCAGTTCTGAGGATGGTACTCTGAATGTCATCTTTATGCAGTTCCCTACAGAAGGAGTGTGTAAGTGATGTTCAACGTACTTTAAAGCAACAGTAGCCTTTGGTAAACTGGCCGGTCAGAGGGCTTCATGGCAGCGAATCACCATTTGTAAGGAATACTGCAGTGGTGAAGGCAAGGGCATCTACTGTTATGGTAAGATTTTACACAAATGTACTGCATTTGATGTACTTCTTGTTTCCATGTTGCATAGTTTATATAGTGTAAAGCTTTGTATTATAGGTTTAATTTTTTATGGGTTGCTAGTTTTCATACACTCAGTGTGCAGTAATTTCAGTGTGTGTTTGTGTTAATGGATGAGTGTTATGTACATTGATAAATGGCTATTTTTTTCATTGACTGCTTGGGACTCTGGTTTTCTAGGAGGTTTACCATGTTCTTTCTGCTTTGCTCTGCAGGATTTTAGCTCAGCTGAGAAGATGTGGTCATTGTTGAATGTTTTACTGTGGCTTATTAGTTAGATATTTTTTATACAATATTTATTGTGTTTTCCCTTTTGTGGATAGTGGCAGTATGTTCTAGAATTATTTTTGTTGAGGGTTGTGAAACCAGAATTGTCACTTAACTCCTGTGCTGTATGTGGCAGTGATTATGGCCATGTTGCATTTCTGAGATACTATGTAGGTTTTCCGGATGGCTCAATTGAAACAATGGTCCACTTCACACAACAACATGGCTCCAGTGAGACATTCTGGTACATGCTTACAAGCTTACTGAAGGATGCTACAGGTTAATGCATGTTTTATGTATGACGTTATTTAAATTCTCTTTCATTATTTATGGCAAGTCTTGAGTTGGAGTCTGTGGTGTAGGAAGAAATAAGTATGAATGATTTATTCAGTGTATAGTTGTGCCATGTTTTGTGCATAACTATTAGATTCATAGGTTTTTACTAGACTAATGACCACCATAGTCTTTACAAGTCCAAAATCAAGTATAACTTTTAAATATTACCCTAATATTTAATAATATATTACCCTAATTCATGTTAGTAAGAGAATAACTGGATTTTGAACAACATGGATTTCCTAAAGACTAACCAAGTATGTGCATAACTTTCCCAGCCCACTATACAGCTGTGTTTGTGTTTTGTAGCAAAACCATGCAATGATTTTTCCTATTGTGCCATGCTTCTGCCGAGAAGGTTGTGAAGGAAGTCGTGGTGAGGCCAAGAACTGGTGTTGGGGCCACCCTTACCTTCAGGCTGCAACACCTGTTGCTTTTTTGCTGGGATACCTGTGGCTACCTGGATGGGTCACTAGTGCACTTTGTGGCCATTTCTCAGGAGGGAGTAAAAGCTAGTCTTCTGAAAGTTGTCTGAGCAGGTCAGCCTAGGTCTTGCTGGTGGCAAAAGTTGTGCAGTGGCAAGTAGATATCTGCCTTAATTTAATTTTTTTAATTTCTCCAAATCTTTTTGGTTTCTAATACCATGATGGGAATGGACCCCATTACTAAGTTAAAGTACGATTAAAGTAAATGAAATTACTGTTTTTCAATCTTGGATGTCAGCCAAAAGTGCTCTTTGCAGCACTCGCAATGTGCCCATTAATGACTCCTTCAGCAATTCGTACAGGTTTACCTGGATAGGTAATGCCTTCTGTGTTCAGTGGACTACCACCAATGTGGTAATTCATGGGAAATGGGTTTTTCCATCTTTTTTGGCATTAAGCTTAAGGTCATGGTTTTGACACCAGTCGTTGGTCTCAGTGAGGCCTGTCTTTAGGATGTCAACATCACTTAGAGAGTTAATAGCTCCTAACTTGGAATCATCTGCGAACTTTGTCAGCCAGAGTCCTTTCGTGTTGGCCTGAACTTCAGAGAAGTAGATACCAAGCAGGAGACGACCCAGGACCAAACCCTATGGGACTCTAGTCCTTTTCAACTCAGGTTATTTACTCCTCTTCTTGAGGTGCTAGAGCCCTAAGTAATTCCTAGAACTGTTGTGATTTCTCTCCAGTCATCTTCTATATCTTCAACCTGGTCTCTGTTGACTGTGGAAGCCTTGTTTGACCACTGCTTGCACCTGATTGTGGCAACCAGTGTTTTTTACTGTGTGCTTACTGTTTCACTGGGGATGCATTTACAATCACTGATTGTACCCCATTGTCCTTTCCTTAGTAGAAGGAAGTCCGATACTATCAAGCCATTTGCCAGACAGAAGTCTAGAGTGGCCTCTCCATCTGTATTCTTACTGCCCCACCCATGTGGACCCAGGCAGTCCTCATATCCTATTCTACCTGTCCTGATATGTGCATTCAGATCAGCCATTATCAACACAAATTCCTGCTGTCCTGCTTTATAAAGCATGTCATTGCAAAGAATACATTTCCTCTCATGCCAGCCTCTGTTTCTCAGCTTTCCTCTTGGGCAGCTGTTATTTGTGGTTCCCCTGATTTTCATCGAAATTATTTTTTCACATCTGTTCCAAGTGTTTTACAAGTCTATAAATAGGGCTTTTACAACTGTATAGATACGTTTATTATCATTTTGGACGGATGTCAGTGTGCACTGCAAAATTTAGTTTCTTGTATTTTATTACATTAACTACAACATTGATTATTTATATAAAAAATACTTACATCATTTTCAGTTTGTGGTAAGAGAAGCCTGAGTCAATGGGTTTTGCATGTTAATTATTCTATAATTGCTACAGTCATCCTTGGCTTTCTGTTAAATGTTTCTGATCTTGGACATACTGGGTTAAACAATGAGTGCCAGCAGAGGTGAAAATGGTCATATCCAACTTAATGAGGTGCTAAGTGCATTGGTTTCTGGCTTGCTATTGACTTTCATTTCATTGAATGAGACATTTAAATGCTGAGCTGTTAAAATGTCTTATGCATTTAAATGTATTAACCAGTATAATCTATTCATGCATTCATTGCAAAGTAGTAAAGTCAGATAAGGCTTGGCTTAATTTTTGGGGGGTGGGTATGCTGTCATATGAAATGTGTGTCGCTCTCTACAGAATTCTGCTTAGTTGTGGAACTCAGTCATAAGGGAAGGTTGGACAAGAGGTTAGTACAGCATTTATTAAATTAATATTTTTTTTTTAAAGAATTTTATTATTTCTGGTTGGTGACAATGGGATTATAAATGACTGTCACTGTTTGCGATAGGTGACTTGAATTTTGTAGTTAGTTTTGCAGATAATGGCAATATTATGCTGGTTAAGCTGTTCTTTAAAGTCTGTGTAAGCCTGCTGGAGAAGGAGTTAACTTGGGGAGATGGCTCTTTGAAGAATTAATGGGACTTGTTTAGACTACACACTTGTACATTTCAGGTAAGTGAACATTTCTATGTTTGGGAGATTTAGATTTAAACTGCTTGTTATTGATGACATCTCATGTTTGGTTTCATTACTGGAGAAATTTAAATGTGCAGTATGTGATGTACTTCTTGTTTCCATGTTGCATGGTTTATATAGTGTAAAGATTTGTATTATAGGTTTAATTCTTTACAGATTGCTCATTTTCCTGGACTATGAGTGCAGTAATTTCACTGTGTATTTGTGTTAATGAAGGAGTGTTATCTCCATTGCTAACTGGCTATTTTTCAACTGATTGCTGGGTGGTATGGTTTTATAGGAGATTTACCATGTTCTTTTTGCTTTGCTCTGCAGGGTTTAAGCCCTACTAAGAAGATATGTATTTTTATACAACATTTATTGTCTTTTCCTTTTGTGGATAGTGACAATAAGTTCAGAATTAGTTTTGTTGAGGGGTTTTGAAAACAGAGCTGTCACTTTACCTCCTGGTGCTGTATGTGAAAGTGATTATGGCCATGTTTTATTGCTCAGATACTGGGTAGGTTTTCCTGCTGTCTCAAAGGAAACAATGGTGCACTTCACAAAAACATGGATGGTTTCCTTTTTTGTGTTTGAAATAATCTATCCCATTTGGTTATAGATTGCCCTTACATGTCCCATGGTTGATAATTACACATTATCCCTAATGAGAATGACTGGGATCATACCATAGGTAATTTGAATTGGGCCATGCCTAGGATAAAGCATTTAGGAGCTGCAGCTGTCCATCAGTACTGTATGGGGCAGCGTGTATGTACACGTGTGTGTGTGTGTGTGTGTGTGTGTGTGTGTATATATATATATATATATATATATATATATATATATATATATATATATATATATATATATATATATATATATATATATATATATATATATATATGCATGTGTGTGTACATGTGTATATTATATTTAGAATGCACATACACACACATGCATGTAGGTGCTTAAAAATGGTCTTTGTGTGATCCCGCTGGGTATCCACCAGATAACATAAAGGTTTACACCTAACATCTTGTGTTTGTCAAACAATGCTTGAGTGGGGTATTGTGTCAAATGCCTTAGCCAGATCAAGGTAGGCAGTGTGAAACATTTTGCCCTCATCCATTGTTTTGGTGACCTTCTCAAAGAAGTCCACCAGGTTGAGTAAGCAAGAGCTGCATTTGACGAAACCCACCTGGCTTAGGTCTAATGCCTGTAGGTTTCCTGTGTCATTATTGATCATTTCCATGATAATTATTTCCATGGATTTTCATATGAGACTAGTGAGATTATGGGGCTATAGTTTTGAGCGTCTGTTGATGGCCCACCTTTGGACAGAGGGATGACTATTGCTGCTCAGCATTCATTAGGCATGAAGCCTTTTTGGTGGCTACATTTTAAATAGCAATCCAGAGGACCTGATACATCATGTTTCGTGCCTGGGCCCATCAATGCATTGTTCTTGGCCTTACAGCGGACATTGAAGACCTGTTCCTACTGATAGCAGGGCGGTTATATTTGATATTTTTTAGAAGGAGAGAGGGCCAAAATTAGACCTGAATTTGTCTGCCAATAGTTTTTTATATCTACTGGCTCAGTATATGTGGCTGCATTAACAATGAGCTCTGCACACATTTGTGTATTGTCTTTCAGGTTACCGATAAAGCTACAGTATGTCTTGTGGTTGTCCTTGGTGTGGGAGGCCAACTTTACCTCAAATTTGGCTTTGGTAGACATTATTTTTACACTGGGTAGTTTAAGTTGAGAGTGCTTTTATCCTGCTGGGTGGTACACCTCTTAGTTTTTGCCATGATTTTCGGCGTAATTGAAGTGTATTAACCCACCAGATGCGCAGTAGCAAGCCTCTCCCAAACCTCGCCTGCGAGCATGTTGCTTACTACGCCCACGGTTCCGAGCATGCAGATTGCCGCGCCCACCGCCCACTGCAATACATTCATATCTTTGACATATCATTAACAAACCCAAAATACTAAGTACTAACAACGCGGATGGCAAGGTCCATTCTCAATCATAGGTCACTAGAGTTAGCTTATTGATGCCCCTTCCAAGTGTTCCACAGTGGAATGGACCAAAAAGACAACTTTCGTAAGTAGCAGTTATTCACAATTGCATAACAGTCTGATACCTTTTTAGCTGCTACCTGACAGCATACAATACATACATATCCAAAGTGTACTGCAATAAAATTCCAATACTGCTGTAGTGTTGATATATCTTTCCAGGGTTATTCCGCTGACAGCATATACTACCACTCAAAAGTGTCCTCAACTTGAATTAGTAGTCACACACCTGACCCCACTGACTGTCGGGTCAGCCAAGGAATGGTATGTCTTAAACTTAAATATTACTGTACTGAAATTAACACATATATTAGTGTAGTTTACAGTTGCAAAGGGGTAAAAGGAAGCAAGACTTCACTGAAGAGACATGCCTACAGGTAGTACTTGCTGAGTAAGCAGGGAGCTACAACAATACAGATCTACAACCAGGGTGCTGTAGATTGTTCATCACGCCTCAGAACAAAAACATTTGGGGCACTGGGCTATTACTGATATAATAAACAGTAAGCGCGTTGCGTCAATCATGGTAGATTGTCGTTGTCAATCTACGCCCAACGGCATGTCAATCACGGCGGACACGCCCATTCCTGCACGAACTCGACGGTGGGTTAATACACTTCAATTATGCCTGATTTTCTTCCTTCTGTTATAGAGCATCCCAATGTTGTGATTCCGCCATAGTGGCTTCTTTTTCAAGTTACTTCTGTACTTATACTTGGTGGGTACAGCTTCCTCTATGCAGCTATTAGCATACCTGTATAATGTTTCTGTGAACAGTTGTCCAGAGGCAGCAGAGTTTTCAGGGTTTGTGAGGGGCTTGAAATGTTGTCACATTATCAGGTAACAGCATGTATGGGCCTGTGAGCCTTAGAATAGTGCCTGAACATTCTAGGATTAGCTGGGTTCCTGGGTTATATTTTTACTTCAGATGAGACCATCTTGTGGTTTGACCATTCCACAGAGGACATTACACTAAGTGATTTTCAGCATTCTCCCATATTAGTGAGGACAATATCTGGTGTGTTTGTGCCCCTGGTCGGCATAATCATAGAATCATAGGAGATCATAAGCGATTACTAGACTATTGCCCCAGAGGTAATTTTTGACCTAGCCATTTAAACCCAATGTAATACAGTAGAGGTACTAGTCATTACCCAAGATTGCATTTAGTTCGTAGGTTCATAGGTAGGTACTAGGCTAATTAGCCCTAGGGCCTATATAAGCCATATGAATGTAACTATATTATAATATATATATATATATATATATATATATATACATATATATATATATATATATATATATATATATACATATATGTATATATATATATACATATATATATATATATATATATATATATATATATATATATATATATATATATATACTGCTCGACAGTGGCACAGGAAAATAACTTTCTTGGGTGGTGTAAGCCAGGGAACCGAAAGTCTCTGGGACAGGAATCTATCCCTCCAGCATGTTCTGTTTATTGTGGCGACAAGGTTTAGGTCCCTGGAGCATGTAGCTCAGAGGGATTGGGATTTCCCTAAATGGAGCATGTCCAACAGCTCTGGGTTTGTCATAGCTTTGTATATTAGGCAGAGATCGCCTCTGAGTAGGCGATATGCGACGGAGTAAAGCTGGAGTTTTTGAGACGGTTCATGAGGGCATCTGTTTGAGGCCGGTAATCCTCTTTGTGAGGTATTTCTGTGGCCTTTCCAGTTGTTGTAGATGTCTTATGAGATACATACCAAAAAGGGCATTGTACACTATAATGGGGTCTAATGAGTGATGAGTAGAGGAGAACAATAACCTCTTTTTCCATGGACGAGAAACCTTTTCTAAATTTATAATTGCAAAATTTAAAATACAACTCGCATTTATATGCCATTGTTACACATTTTAGGCTTTGTTCAATTTTCTTGCACTAAGAGTTTAAGAATTACGACTTGTGGTCTGATTTGAGGATAGAGGACCTTAAAGTTGGTGGGGTGCAAAACTGACCCATATTGGTAATGACCAAATATCATTGCTCATTTCACTGTCTGGTTTCATTGACATTTTTTATTGTCATTAATGTGTATTTATTGATATGCCACGATACCATTTTTTCCAGTGACATATTATCTCATAATTACATAATTATTATCCGGATGCAAAAGGCCACCCATGCCTACCTGAACAAGTACAATTTTCTTCTTCTACCTTGCAAATTTTACTGATTACACTAATGGTTTGGTACTTCCCAAATGAAGCAGTAGACCCTCCATTTGAATAGGAACCACTTTGGATATTTGTCATAGCTGGTAAACAAACCCTATAGTAGAGAATATTGTACAGCACTAGTAAAACCTCCTGGGATGTTATTTGGGGCCTTGGAACGACCGTTCTTCATTGTGCTCATCTAGTTCTTCGTGAGGATATGATACAATGGTGGTTGCTCTCAAAGCCTAGTATAGTATTGAGGTTTCAAAGCTATAGCTGAATGTCTTTTTATATACGTATGTCATCTGATTTGGAATTTAGTGCACCACTGATTCCTATAACACTGCAGTGATAGGAGTTCTTGGTTGACTGAAAATATACCACCTGTATTAGTATACTTACGAATTTAAATTATAATGTCACTATATTTATAGATGGGTATGTATATGGTTTTAATGGCTACTCCCTGTCTACTGCCCCCAATGCAGTATGCACAATGTCTAGAAATCTTGCCACAGGCAGTAATTTAATTTTGCCTTATTTCAGTTGCATTGAAGAAGCTTAATCTGTTCCCAGCTACTGTCATTTTCAATTTTGTGACCGTAAGCTTGTCATGTCAGGAGCTTGCACACCAAGACTGCCTAAAATATTGTTGAGCTCTGAGGGGTAATCTAGTTAAAAGAATAATGCAACATCTCTATGCAGGGAAGAATATTGGACTGGTCAAACCACATTAGGAAAATACCCATGCACTCGAAAGTAAATAGTATGACATTGCATAAATGTGATGTAGATGCGCTCCATACAGCTACATAGAATGTAATCACACAAGCATGTCTTAGCCCAAGTAAGGTGTACCTTATTTAAAGAGAAGCTTGTTGCTAATCAGACTACTACCTTTTCCTACATTCCACTATAACTGATTTTGGTTATCTGGGCCGGTGTTAGCATTTTGGGGGCCCCCAGCAAATGTTCCAGTACAAGTATCATCCTGTGAATGCCACACCTTCTAAGAAACCTTTTAGTTTGTGCTGCAAACTTTTAGTAGCAGTACGCACAGACAGACCTGTAGCTATAAGCTCTTAAATTACAACAGGCCTATATACCACACTTTGTTGACCTGTCTAACAAAGGGACACTTACAGTTACTGGAATTTAGTTGTAACAATGATGTATTACAACAACTGTATGTAAAGGTCTGGACTTAAATGAAGTGATGACTGGGCCTACTGTTTCAACACCCCTCGCACACCCTCCAGTCCTCTCCTCTTACCCCCCCCCCCCATTTTGGGCTCCCCATACCATGCACATTACTTGTTTCTTCCTTTTCTCACATGTTGCCTTACTCTCAGCTTTTTCAGGAAGCCATAACTTTCTACATGCTTTGAGGTGCATTTTCTTTTTTTCTTTTTATAGAACCTTTTCATCCAATAATGGCTTGAACAGAAATTATGATTAAGGAAAGAAATTCACTGTTGCTGTTCAGCTTTAGTTTTCCTTGTATCCTTTCAGCACACCTTTGCTAACCAAGACAGCTCAGTAATATCCATTTAGGAAATAGCTCAATTAAGCTGATGCCCCAAAGGGGTTATATATGCCCCCCTGGGATGTGTTTTAGAGCATTTTCTCAGCATTTTACTCCAATGGTGGCCTAAACAAAAATCATGAAAAAGAAAAGAATTTCAGTCTTATTTTTTTCTTTCAAGGAAGACATAAGTTGTGCCCAAGGCTTAATGTTCAAAGCTGACAAAATAGTACCTCACAATAAACTAACAAGCTAGTTGTGGGAATACATAGGTCTTATCTGGGAATAGTGCCTGCCTCCCTAACCCCCCCACCACAAAAAACAGTCACTGCCTATGCATCCCTCTGATGTTAGATGGGATGAAAGCAGTGGTTTAAATTGCCCTAGCCACATATTTCAAGTGACTGCTGATATAAGTATACGTAGCATGCTTTCTCACCTCTAACTCTCAAAGTCAGCCCCATGTATATGTGCCTGTTATGTGATTGTGAGAATGATTTCAGTAATGTATTCTAATTTGTTGCTCCTAGACAGTACATCATCCCTACAAAAGCTATAGTAACCTTCTTTTTACACTTCTGAGGTCTGTGAGAAAAGTAAATAAACAATGACCACACTGTCCTCAGCTCACACATAAGCTATAATGACTTCATGTGCACACCTCTAAGGTTTGAATGTGATGAAAATTAAAGTTGTAATAACCACACAATCCCCAGCACCCCCCCCCCCCCATAACCTACACCATCTTTCTGTACACACACATTTGAGCAGGGCTGGTTTTAGAACAGGTGTGGTTGAAACCAGAGGCTATTGTCAGCTTTATCCTAGAAGGGTCATATCTCACCACTCTTCAGGTTAAACAGCTCAATCAGAAAATTGATGCATTCTGTGTCCTCTTTTTTTTCTTCAACCAGCAATAGCTTTTATGGGAGTCTCAACGAAGTCAAGGATGATTAAGGGACCCCCCCCCCGTACCCATTTATACAATCTGGTGAGTGAGAACCACCAGACTGCAAGAAGATCTAAGTGCCTGAATGTTCTGTGATATATTTTATGTCTTACTTTTGAAATATAATTACTTGTTAGGTACATTTTTTACTGATACCCAGAAGAATAATGTCTGTGTCCTGGCATTATTAGGTATGTGCACAACTAAAAATCTGTGATATTTTTTAAAACACACACACACACACACACACACACACACACACACACACACACACACACACACACACACACACACACTCACGCATAAGCCATAGCAGTACTCATTTGTACTTATTTCAGCAAACAGCAATACATTGTGCAACACTGGTACTGCCAAACCAGATCAGTAACTGCTGTCTGGCAATTGTCAAACAGCCGCAGGGGTAAGTCGCTTATTTACCTCATTGGTCAGTAATGCATACCTGTCACTGCTGAAAAAACACAAAATACTCCCAATGTACACAGGACTTAGCTTTAATAAAAAATAAAAGAAAATGTAAGCGCTTTCGCAGACCGGTCTGATGAAGCGACAGTGTACGTCTGCGAAAGCGCTTACTTTTTCTTTTATTTTTTATTAAAGCTAAGTCCTGTGTACATTGGGAGTATTTTGTGTTTTTTTCAATTTTTCTCTTCTGCTCCCAATCTTACCCTTGAGTTATTTTTATCTGATACCTGTCACTGTCCCTGATTTCACAGACCTTCCCTGATTTTGTTCATGTATTTGCTTTCTCCTTCGAAAAAAGTTTGATTTGCTGGTAAATCATTCAAGAGTACAAACAGTCAAGCAATCCAGGCATCTGAGTTTTACACTTATTGTCCAAAAATATGTGTTGCTGCAAAAGGTGTTATTCGATTAACTTTTTAAGCAAATTAATTATTTCAAATGTAGTCCTGATTCTAAGCCATTATTTTTTTATTTTTGAGATTGCACTGAATTCTTAAGCAAAGAAATTGAGAGTTATAGTATCTGGTGTTCTGCTTTTATTCATAAAACTCCCTTAAAGAGAAAACCATCCCTGATGATCAGAAGTATCAGCTCTTCTTAAAACCAAAATTTGCACGGAGATAAATCACTCTGGGCTGCTGATCTCTCTAACGCTTACCTTGCTCATGTTTATTATCAACTTCATCGTAACATTGTCATATAACAGCCCTGCTCAGGTTAATGAGAATAATTAGGAAATTAATACATTTCTTCTTCCTCAATTTCCCCAGCCAGCAGCATCTTTTGTGGGGCCCCCACACAGTAAAGGATGATTAAGGGGGGGCCCCTGCAGCCACGGGTATAGCAGGGACTAAAGCAAGATATGAAGTTAGTTTTAGTGTAGAACATGCCCAACAGCAGGATTTAACCACAAATATCTTTGAATTTTAAAGGAGATATAAATAGGATTTATTTTCCATGTCATGTGGTTTATTAATATTCAAGAATGCTGTAGCAGTTTCTGTTGGTTTGACAGACATGTTACAAAATACCAGGATAAGACAATTTGCTGTTGTTGGGACCCCCCTGGGAACAGGGGCCTCCAGCGACCGCAGGGTTCGTTGGTGTCTAAGGCCGGCTATGTTGGTCATTATATGTATTTCTGGATTCTAACATGCTCTTGTTACACAGCTTTCATGCGTTTGCAAGTCGCTGTAACAAAAAAAAAAAAAACTATTAGGATCATAACAAGTTACTTAGCTAATGGCCAAAGAACCTTTTTAAGCCTAGTCATTCATGCCCCAATTTTTATAATTATCAGTGTCGTAGGACTACCCGCGGTGGTGGTGCTGCGGTAGCATTATCGCCTCACAATAAGACGCTGTCTGGTTCGATTCTCAGCTAGAGCGTCTTCTGCATAGAGACAGGCATGAATGGGCGTACCTTCGTTGAAGGTTGTGCGTCAGGGCTGGTAACTCGGCACGTAAAAATCAACTACCAATCATTAGCGGACCGGAGTTCCGCTGTGGCGACCCCTAACCAGGAAAAGCCAAAAGACACAACAGACACAACATCAGTGTAGTCGGACTAAAATGACTTTGGTATATGCCTGTGCCTTAAGGCATCTACAAGCTGCACCTATCCGTAAAGTCCACAGGTGACAAGCCATGAGTGTCTTTACAGTTTCCCTTCTATTGGTCCAAATTGCATTTGAATGGGATTAGGGAAGAGCTATGTTTGGCATGAATGGGAAGAGTGTTCCACAGAAAGGGTAGTCTTTGAGAGGCATATATGTTCCTCCAACATGTTTTGCTTATGTCATAGATGAGGTTTAGATCCTTCGGTCAGGTAATTCCAATGTTGTTTGCTGAATGTGTAGGATTAATCAGGACTGGATGGGAGAATGCCTTGTAGGGTAGGCATAGATCGCCTCTCAGTAGCCTGTAAGAGACTCGGTACAGGGACAGGGCTTTGATGCGGTCCACATAGGACATGTTATTTACACCCTGTATTCTTTAGTGACTTGTGTGGCCGGTCTAGCTGTTGGTAGATGCCAAAGGATGCATTGTACTCGATTATAGGTCTAATGAGAGGTGAGTATAGTGAGGCTAAGATCTCCTTAGATCTGGATGCCTTGCCCTTACTTATAAGTTGCACAATGTAGAAGAGCTTTCTCACCACTGTGGCACATAGGTTCATAGATTAGTAGTATGGTTTGGTTCTCGGCTGGAGCGAACTTCTAGTGAACTGTAAAGACATGCAGGTAGGTGTGTGAGTTTGTGTGTGTGCCTTCTGTGAAGGTTGGGTGCCGAGGATTCTATTCCAATGACATGGCAATTGTGAATAAACCAAATAGACTGATGAATTTCCACTAGGCGAAACGGAAACACAATAAGAGACGGCTAAATAGTTAAAATATTTAATAAACTCCTGATCAAATAAGCGCTTTCGGCGGAAAAAAGTACACCGCCTTCTTCAGATTACAAAAAGCAGAGTAAGAAAACAGGTTTTATATAAAATACATACTAATGACCCAATGGGTACAAAGTGCATTGTTCCATTAAGCATTGCCATTTCGCCTAGTGGAAATTCATTAGTCTATTTGGTTTGTTTGTCGTAAGGTTTTGTGGATGGTGACTGGAACCGGAGAGGCTTCTCCATCACTTTTTACTCAGCGGAGTGAGAACAACGATATAAGGAACAGTTCTGAGTGCAATCTAACAGCATTGGTCGAGGCATTATTAGGAAGGGTTGACGCCTTAACCCAAAAAGTGGATGCCATGGCAAATCCGGTACCGAGAGTGGGAGGTGGAATAGCTGACCCGCGTTTTTCTTTGCCGAATGAGAATTCTTTCTCTCTACCTAATGGACAGCAGTCTCAAGAAGTACAAGGCACGGAAGGCAGCTCGGTAACCGGTAATGCGGATGTAAATGGACAAAATCAGATAATGCCATCTGTTACCGGCATTACACCACGAGGTAATCAGTCTTTTAGTCCGCATTTACGTGGACACAACGAAGGAGTCCCACATAAACAAGGGATTCCTATTATGTCTAATTTTCTTTCTAACAGTAACTTTTTTAGTCAAGGATTTAATTTGCGTGTGGAAACTACTACAGCAGAAGCCGCTAATAATAGTTTGTTAACTGATAAAATCGATCAATTTGATAACAAACTTTATAAATGCAAAAAATTACAGTTGGAGGTCTCATACCTATCGGAATGTATCAGAAATAATGTTATACCAAAAGGCCTACGCCAATGGCGTTTTCCTGCAGGCCTTTTGGATAGTTCTCCATTTTATCAAGAACTAATTGAGTTATTCGATCGTCAGGGCATTGAATTTTTACAAGCCCTGATTGCTTTTTACACTAAGGACATAGCTACTTTATCTGCAGAACTTGAAGTCTTAGAACAACTTATTACTTCAGATAGAGAATTTTTCCGGTATAAATATGAATATTGCCGGATCTTCTCAAGTATAGAAGCTAGCATGGAAAAGTTCTTAGCTACCAAGAAAAAGAAACTGGTAAGGGACATAACTGACTATAGAAATAAATGTGCTTATCCTAGGCCTTCACGGGGAGCACAAACACCTCTTAATGAAGCTTCAGATCAGCTTCAACACAATAATGATACAAATTCAGTTGTGAATAATAATAACTTTAACAATAGAAACCTCCCCGTAGAACAGAGGCAAGGGCCTAGACGGAGCCCAAGGCTTAACAACAACAATGTGGGTGAACATGTTTCCCACCAAGAAGACGTTCCAGATGGTAGTTTTAGGGATAATAATCAATCACAGAATATTTCAACGGATGGTGTTAACCATCAAACTAATCAGGGTTTTCACATGGCCAACAATTCAAGAGGCAACAATCCCCCTCGAGCGCAGAGGCACAACAATACGAGGAACAAAAGACGAGGGAAGAGGAGATAATCGATAACCCTGGTTTTGGATATGAACCCATCTTATTAAAGAGTACACAAGATGACTTTGTATTGTATAATTACACACTTTTAGAAATTCATCAGGATATGGTTGATTTTTTGGCTAAGGGACTTTCATTTGTCCCTGGCAAACATATGGACATAAGTAGAACCATAATTGACTTGAAAATTTATGTAAGAAAATTGAATTTAAATTTTCTTATGGGTAATAATCCTCCAGCCCTTAATATTTTGAAGGTGTCCAGTTCTTATAACCCACCTTTACATCCGGTTCTTACAGCCTTCGAGAGAATGTGTGAAATAGACCTTTGGGCGATAAAAAATCATGTCATGTATAATAAGGAAAGAGATCTAAATAACACATCTCGATTAGAATGGGACTTTCTGCAATTGCTGAAAGATTGTAGAGTCCGAGTTATGAAACCGGATAAAGGTGGGGGAGTAGTTCTGATGGATCATTATAAATATGTTGAGTATATGAAGCAGCATTTAGACACAGCAGCATATAGGCAGGTGTCACTAAATGAAATCCATATGGCTTATAAAAAGATTTTTGTTACACTTAATGACTTATTTTTGGAGGGATTTATTGATTTAGACACCTTTAGATATCTGGAAATGGCAGCGCCTAAAATTCCTGCTTTTTTCGGGTCACCTAAGTTACACAAACGATTACAAGCTCCTCCATTTAGACCTATTGTTGATGGTAGAGGCTCAGTTACCTATGCATGTGCAAAATATGTCGATAGTATTTTAAAACCTTTAATTGACATGGAAAAGCACATCTGCAAAGATTCTTGGTCCTTTTTGACGGATATCAGTAAGCAACCCTATAACACTGACATTGTGTTCTTGACCATAGATGTCAAGGACCTATATACCGTCATACCTCAGGACATAGGTCTAGTTTGGGTTAGGCAATTTATGAGTGATAAAAACATGCAAGAGGATACTGTTTACTTAGTTGAGACTCTCTTAGAATTAGTCTTATTGAATAATTTTTTTTCCTTTGAAGAAGAATTTTATGTACAAACATCAGGGGTAGCAATGGGTTCCCCTTGCGGTGGTTCTTTCGCAAACATTGTTATGGCCCAATGGGAAACTGAATTCCTATTCAAGGATGAAGTTTTCCAACAACACGTCACCTGGTACACGAGGTACCAGGATGACATTTTTTGTCTTTGGAAAGGCGATAAGGAAATTATTCCAACATTTATAGAGAGAATCACAGACACGACAGAGTTTCTGAAGTTTACATTTAGTATTTCAGATAAGGAAATTAATTATCTGGATATTCTTTTGTCTAAGGATCCCATCAACAATAGGTTTAAGAGTACCATATATAGAAAGCCTACGTATTCAAATTCTTTATTACATTTCACAAGTAACCATCCATATCATCAAAAAAGATCTGTAATTAAAGGACAGATTGTGAGAGCAGCACGAATGACTACGGATGATTGTGATCATCAAACTGAATGTAATAAACTGCTCAAAATGTTTTCATCTAGAGGGTATCCTTTGAATCTAATTAATGGTATTATTTTGGAGGTCACACGTAAACGTGAAGAAGGATACTTTTTTCCTCTTCTTAGAACTACTGGTTTAGAACAACAGGATGTCAATCAAGATCAGTACATGGTGTCAGCAGAAGTGATAGGGTTAAATACCCCTAAACAGAATAATTTCTATAGTAGTTTTTTGCACACTTATTCTTTGGATTTCTATAAAATTAATGAAACCATTAACAAAAATTGGGATGTCATTAAAAATGATAAGGGCTTAGCTACATTATTGGGCGATAGACCTAAACTGACTTATAGGAGGGGTGACAATCTAAAAGCAATTCTTGAGAGAACTAGAAGACAGCACTTCTCAAATCGGCCAAGTGGAATGCATAAATGTGGGGCATGTAATCAATGTAAGCACATTAAAGTTTGTTCACAATTCTCTCTTAATGGTAAAAACTTTAAGATTAACACCTATTTTAATTGTGAAACAAAATCTGTGGTCTATGCAGCGATATGTAATCACTGTATGGCTTTCTACATTGGAAAAACTGAACGTAAGCTAAGACTTAGGATATACGAACATATATATGCCATTTCTAAACAAGATGATAAAAATGCCCTTGCTAAACATATTTTGGAATTTAATGACCATACATTTTCTTTTGTTATATTACAACAACGAATACCTGACACCCGAGGCGGACCTTGGCAAGTCCGTCTTGAAATAGATGAGTTAGTATGGCAAATTCGTACTAGAGCCCATTTAATACCAGGCATTAATGAAGCTTTGTCCATAAAATGTGTGTTAAAATGGCTAGCATATAATAGATAATATAACTTATGTTCTTATTATATAGGTCATGGTATTGGCTTAGTGGTATAATTCATATTAGTTACACGAGCATATATAGTAAAATTTAGGTTCTGACTTGTTGATAATATTAATGGAAACTGAATTTGAGTTGGATAACATCTTAAATAAGGTATTTTTAGGCTTCTCAACTGTAGTTTATCTATATATATTTTTTACTTGTGGTGTAAAACATATACATTTATAGTTTGGTATGCTGTTTTAAGGGTGAGGCTATTCTATTACTCAATGTTTAGAGTAGAATAGTCAAGACCGAAATTTTTGTGGATAAACAAATGGAATCTCTAAGCGAGTGCTACTCGGACATTTAATCTTGGATTTAAGTAAGCGCTCACTTCTCAATAAATACATATGATATTTATAATATATATAGAATTATTTTGGCACATATTTAATGTTGTAAAATGCATGAGGTATTTGAAATTTTATAGAGTTCCTTTGTGGTTGACATAGATTTGTGATTTTTATAGATATATACATGTATTATAATAATATGTCGTTTGTTTTTAAAAAATATTTGTAGCATTTTTTTGCTACGAAAGGAAGTTTAGTTTTCGGAACTATCCTTATGATATTGTGTCAATATTACATCACAAGTTAGAATGTATCCATAAAGTTTTTGGATCCCTTTAAGGTTTCCATGGCAATGCTTAATGGAACAATGCATTTTGTACCCATTGGGTCATTAGTATGTATTTTATATAAAACCTGTTTTCTTACTCTGCTTTTTGTAATCTGAAGAAGGCGGTGTACTTTTTTCCGCCGAAAGCACTTATTTGATCAGGAGTTTATTAAATATTTTAACTATTTAGCCGTCTCTTATTGTGTTTCCGTTTCGCCTAGTGGAAATTCATATGGCAATTGTGAATGTTTGTGCGTTTGTTTGTGTAGAGAGCAATGCTTTTGAGGCCATTCACAGTCACTACAACTTCCATTGCTCTTCTTTGGCAAGCCCACTGATGTCATTCACACTGAAATACACCTTTGGGGAAAGAGTAGCCAAGTAATCTCCCTGGCGCATGCTATAACTGCGTAATTCTGTAGTATGATGTACTAGTTAGGTAGTAGTTCCAATCCCAGACATGGCAACTGTGAGACATGGTGTGTGTGTGTGTGTGTGTGTGTGTGTGTGTGTGTGTGTGTGTGTGTGTGTGTGTGTCATTCGTATTCTCTGTGGAGGTTGCTGTGAGTGTGTAACAACTGAACTCATTGTGGAGCGGGTTTTGAGTTGAAATTCCTTTATTGGAAAACAGCCTTCCTTCTAGCCATCACTTCAGCAAGAAGAGTGTCTGAATTACAAGCCCTCATGGCAGTGGAATCCTTCATTATCTTCCATGTGGACAGGGTTTCCCTCAGGACTAATCCTTCCTTTATGCCCAAGGCGCTGTCTTCTGTGGCCCTAAATCAGTCCATTCATTTGTCTACTTTTTCCCTAATCCACAAAACCAAGGGGAACGAATACTGCACTCTCTGGACATGCACAGGCAACTTAGATTCAGTTTGGATAGGACTAAGCCTATCAAAATATCTGAGCAGCTACTGGTTAGCTTTGCTGCAGGGGCAGAGGAGAAGGCCATTTCAAAGCAAACTTTCCCAGTTTCCCAAACAATGCATTCATTTCTGCTACAAGCATCATGGAAAACCTACCCCACAGGGAATAAGATCACATTCCACCAGGGCTGCATCTACCTCTGTGGAATTTCTCATAGGGGTCCCTACCAGGGACATCCTAGAAGCTGCCACCTGGAGCTCTGTACATACCTTCACCAAGCATTACCACTTGCTTATCTTTTCTAAATCCCGAGCTGGATTTGCCACTGCAGTCTTGCAGAGATTAATAGCTGGCCCTAATGCTCTTTAACTTACTCCTCCCTTTTTTAGCTTTGGAAATCAACCCAAATGTGATGACTACAACAGTGAAACATGAAGAACATAGTACAGTTGTGTACACTTACCATAAATGTAGATGTTCGAGTGTATTCACTGTTGCAGTCCTGGTTACCCTCCCTCCAGCCCCCTGACTTCTATTGGCTCTACCTCTCCTTCTGGTTGGTATACCTATTTTTTCTTGTGTATTTGCTTTTTGATGGGGGTTTACCATACCATTTAATTGCTTCCTATTGTGGGGGCACCTGACATCTGGTGCAAGAAAAACTGATGTAATGGCATTGGCTGCATGTTTTATACCCCTGTCGACCTGACGTCAAGGAAGAAGCGACAGCATCCTATGCAGAAATCCGAAGACTCTGGTATTCAGACCGGCTGAGGGCTATCTGCAGGCAGATAACCCAAATGTGATGACTGCAACAGTGAATACACTCAAACATCTACATTTATGGTAAGTGTAGACAACTGTACTTTCTTGGTCTTGTTCTATCTGATGTTACATGCTGCTCCATTGTATGGTACCCTATCGGCTCACATGTTTGTAGGGCCAGATACAAACGTGTCCCATACCACAGACAGGCATTGGACCACACTGTGTCATGACCCAGTTTATGTAGGGTAGTGTGTGAGTGGCACATAGGATGGTGTTTATCAGACAATCCATATAGTGTCACATTAAGCTTGCTTACCATATGTGGCTGTGGCTGTGTTCACATTGGTTGTGGGTATGCACTTTCTCACAGGTGTCTGTTACTCTGTGCTGTGACATGCCTGTAGAGCCTGCTATATTTCAGGTACATATGTATTCCCCCATACAAAATGTAGGCCAGTGTTGTGGCAGTCTGCCTGTAGTTTGCACAGTGCTTTGTTAGATGCCTAACAGCTTAGTGTAATTACCCAGTGTGATGTTATGTCCAGATATTTACAAGACATACTGCTGCCAGGCCACCATAACAGTTGTGTATTTCTGACAAAGCAGTGGGATTCTGTGCAGATGCATGTCACTAACTACTGGGTAGTATTTGGCCATGTGACCTCTGCAACACTAGTTTTTATGTGTCAGGACAGATAGGCATGTGTGAATACATAAACTGCGTGGGCAAATGTAGTCCAGTATTTACGTGATATACCCATGTACATGGGTGTTAACATCCACATTTTCAGGCTAGGGCCACATGTCTCACATGAAGGGGATCTGTGTATACCTCTGGACTGAGCAGAGAGTGCCAGACTGTCCACATATATTGGTCATATCTCTGCTGTAGTCCACAGGATCATTACTGTGCTATCAGTGGTACTGTACTATGATGTCCTTAGGATGTCTGTCAGTAACCGATGGCATACCTGTCAATAGCAGATGTGGCCTCCCACACAAAACATGTGTGTTAAGACAACCTCTGTTACAGTAGCAACAGTCTAGATATATACCTGCAATACATACATGACATCCCCTTGCACTAAAAGGTTGCGACTATTGTTGCTGAGATAGGACTCCACTCCATGTTCTGGACATATGGTAAACATATATGTGTGTGTGTGTATACATATATATATATATATATATATATCTATATATATATATATATATATATATATATATATACACACACACACACACACATATATATATATATATATATCTATATATATATATATATATATATATATATATATATATATATATATATATATATACACATATATATATATATATATACATATATAAATATATATATATATATATATATATATATATATATATATATATATATATATATATATATATAGACATACACATATCTACATACATATATATATATATATATATATATATATATATATATATATATATATATACAAACACATATATACATGTACACAGCTATATAAGTCTACACATATACAGATATATAGATATATATGCACATATAGTTATGGATATCTACATATATATCGACATAAATAGGTATAGCTGTACATATATGATGTGCATACATATATAAATATATATATACATATAAAAAAAAAATATATATATATATATATATATATATATATATATATATCTTAGAGATCTATACATGGCCATATATATGATGCACTATACAGATGTGCATAAATACATATTTATGACTAAATATGTGTATGAACATGTAGACATATATCTAGAAATGTATATGTATGTATCCATATCATGGTCATGTGTAAACATTACTGTTGTGTATACCTTCCCAGATGTATCACACCATTGTATCTGATGTGTATATTTAGATATAACAACATATGTGATGCAACAGTAATATCACTAACATAGTAAATAGTATGGGAAGAAATAGCCAGGGAATTGTTATGGCTAGGCTTGTATAGGCCCTAGGGCTGATAGCCTAGTACCAACCTATGAACCTATGTACTATACAATTGTAGAAGTCACAGTGATTGTTCAATACTATTCAGTATGTCAATATGTGATGAGACCTTGGGAAACAGGTGGACAGTAGTCTCTCCTTTGATAATCACATCGCCACAGTAGTCAGGAAATCCTTCTACGTGGCACACCTCATCACAAAAGGTTTCTCATCCAGAAAAAAAGAGGTCATTGTTCCCCTCAACTCATCACTCATTAGACCCATTGTAGAGTACAACACCCCTTTTGGTATGTACCTCGCAAGGCATCTACAACAACTGGAAAGGCCACAGAAATACCTCACAAAGAGGATTACCAGCCTCAAACAGATGCCCTACGCAGACCGTCTCAAAAAACTCCCAGCTTTACTCCATCGCATATCACCTACTCAGAGGTGATCTCTGCCTAACATACAAAGCTATGTCAAACCCAGAGCTGTTGGACATGCTTCACTTAAAGAAATCCCAATCCCTCTGAGCTACATGCTCTAGGGACCTAAACCTTATCACCACAATAAACAGAACATGCCAGAGGGATAGATTACTGTCCCAGAGACTTCCCATACTCTGGAATAAACTACCTAGCTATATCAAACAAAGCTTCTCATTAGCACTCTTCAAGAAAAATCTTGATGATTGGATGGGAAATAGGAAATTCACCCGGGGATCACCTCTGTGGCTCTGCTCGACAGTGGCACAGGAAAATAATTTTCTTGGGTGGCAAAAGCCAGGGTACCTTTTCAGCTGGGCTTGTATAGGCCCCAGGGCCGATAGCCTAGTACCTACCTATGAACCTATGTCTACTGACAGATGTTTTGGAAAAACAACAACTGTCTACACAGCTGTCATGGCGTAGTGGTTAACTGTTGTGGCTATAGTGTACAGCGTCCTGTGTTCAAGACCTGCAAGGGCTGTTTATTTTGTTGCAGGGTTGAACAAGGGCTGCTGGAAACAGAGTGATTAAGGCAGTTTTGAGCAGCTTTAAGAGCGTTTGCATGGGTTTGCGCAAAGCTAAGTGGTGCTAAGGTGCAGTTAAATGTACGGGCACTTACACCATGTAGGTTTTTCTTACCAGTGCACAAATGTGCTTAGCTGTTATATTGCAGCAATGCTGACACCTGCTAAGCTTGTTTCAGCCCTGGTAACCAGTGCTCACATCCAAGTCTGATAACATAGCAGGGTATTGACATCTACAATAAGTTTATGTAATGCCATGTACATAACATGCATCTATGTGCTGTCATTACAATAGGAAGGGGTGTGAGTGCCAGGTCAGGGACACTTGAGTATATAAGACCTGTACATCACTCTTATACATGTGAATGTGTTGCATACAAGGGTAGTATCCCAGGTAATGTGCCATCATACTGGCATGTAGATTATCATGCCGTTACTCCTGTGACAGTGATTTCCCAAGCAAGAGTAGATTGCTAATTGTAGTACTGGAAACAAGCACCCATGCATGCATAGATAGACTCTGAGTTCTCACTGTCGTGTTCCTGGTGTGTGAGCTGTGTCACATTATATATCCCCTACTGGATAATGATCGGACATGTGGAAATTAATTGTAGACTACTGTCTGTAGAGCACATATCAGTGAGGGCTGCCAACATGTAGTAATGGCATACATATTGGTGTCAGACATCTATCTGTCAACACATTCATCCTACTGCATAGCTAGTTGGCAAGCTGATGTCTGCCAGTCCCTGTACAGATGTGCAGATGGCAGGTATCCAGCTTGGATACGTACAGGCAGCCTATGCTTGACTGACACTGACATGTTTGTCCAGCTGTGTTATAACTGTCACAGATAGGACACAACACCCTGTACGCACCACATGCCATAGGTACCTACACTACACTACCACAGTCAACAGAACATGCTTGGGTACAGGTCAACAACACAGACATAAACCATGTTTTGTAATACATGTTGCATACATGTCAACTGGATTACCTCAGTGGCCATTTGCAGGAGGCACCCAGAGGATTGACTGATGCATGTCACTCTCACCCTGAGGGTTACCACAGTGGTGTCTGTAGAAAGATTGCCTGCTGGCACATGGCAGGTGACATGATACCACTGTACACACATCCCCTACACTTCCCATCTCTCCATGGACAATAGCCAGGTACACACCAATGACCACCTGCAGCAATGCACCCCAGTACTGACAAATGTGTACGTGTGCATTACTGAGGGTATCAGTGTCTGTGTGTTAGTACACCTGTAGTTGGGAATACCATGAGGGCCTTCATACCCACTGCAACACCCATTGACATAGTTAGATGTGGCTGCTGCCGTACCGGACATTACATGTACTTTGTTATGCTCCTCTGCCTAAAGGCAGACTGAGCCTTGCAGTACCAGCACAACACTGTTGTACTAATGGGTTGATAGGCATGGGATACCCACTGAGTTCTGGCAAGTGTGTGTATGTGTGTATATCTGTAGGGTACAGTATTCCAAGGCCACATACTCCTATTACAATATGTATTGCCACACAGTATTACGGATACTGATGTTGCTGCCTATAGGAGAGGCATAACAGTGCATCACCCTACTATGCTTGTGGCATGTGCATTAGATGATTATCCCCAATGTACCACTGTTGGGATGGACAATGGGTTGTATCGTAGTCCTGGTTAATGTGTGATGGTGGGTATGTCATAGTGTCATCATGGGTTCCAGTGTGCATAATATCCACAGTGGAGTGTGGGTGCTGTGTACACTGTCATTACACCATGATACCCCCAGTACATGTCCCATGTACCACTGTATGGTCACCACTGTCACCATCAACCATACAGGTAACTGATAACACAATCCAGCCCAGTTGTGCATGTGCTGTGGGCAGCCTACCTGTAACACATTGGACACACTGACAAGTTAGTTGGCACTGATTGGCCCAGGTTTCTCGCATGTGTGTCTGTCAGTTATGTGTTTGTTAATGTGTATATGATGGTATGTCACTGTCAAAGGAAAAACAACTTCAAAATGATCAACACACGGCAGGTTCAGGTTAAGGCACTTTAATCTTGCAGCAAGGAGACAAAAATGTGCTAATACAGAGTTTGTCTAACTAGAATCAGGAAGTGAAGCTATTCTTATACATTTCTTACAAGGCATTGCCTACTAAGCTGACGTAATAAATCACAAGTTCTTTCAATATTATTTCACAGCAGCTGTTTGTCCATGATTTTCTGCTGGCATATCAAGTTTACAAAAAAAAACTTCCTAAGAAAAACAATGTGGCCTTGATGACCACCGGTCAGATATGACTTCTCACTATGCAATGTTACCATTCAAGGTACTATGGCTAATTTGAGCACAAAGCAAGTACAGATCATAGTTCATTTCTTCAAGCAGTCTTTGTTTGATGTATCTTTTCTTTTCCACAGCTGTGCATGTTCTCATAACACGAACAGAGCTGATTGTTCATATTCAATCATGTTATAGAAAACAGTATTCTATTCATTCACTATTCATTAATTTTCCTGACCTAGCAGATAATCACCTGCTTCTCAGTAAATTTCCAAAAGGCATAAACATGAATTTTGCTGTGCTAGCAAATACTAGGTCAGAGAGCATATTGCAATTTCAGAAAGCATACTGCAGTTTGAAAAAGCATCATATAATTTCATACAGAATTAAGCTGTACATAAAATAGAATGAAATGTGTTAACCCTTTTAGCTTCTAATAAGCACTAAACATATACTTTAATACATATTTTTCTAACAGTCACACTATGAATTGTCCATATACAACCATTACATCCCCCATTACCATACTGTACATGACTGGGGATGCTCTGCATGTAACATGTAACATGGAACACACTTCATCTTAATCACTGTGTGGTGTGTGCAATGAAAGCCACACACATCAGTAGCACTACATACCTAGGTAGGGGGTCAAGTCCCAGTGTTGCCAAATAAGTGTGTGCTTGTATGTGGAGGGATATACTTCAATTTGCTGGTCATGCATGTCCCAGGGTGGCACCTGTCCATGTGGCACAGGCAGTAATTGTTATACAGACCTGTGACGTGTTCAACTGTACACAGGATATGTCACAGCCATGGTGTCACCACAGTGCCATACCCCTTGTGAGATATGACTGCAGACCATCCTCCTACTGACACATGTACACCTATAACACAAATGGATAACATTATGGAGACCACAATCACTCCGTGTTACTAACCACTATAATGCATCATGGCTGGATGGCTACACTACCTGACATGTAAGCATTAAACATTACTGCTGACAACATGTTACAAGCAGTACATTGGTGCACTGTAGTACAGTCACTGTGCATATCAGAACCATATTAGCCTGTCCCTGCATCAATGTTATGGATGACAGGGATGTGGCACAGGTATCGGCATATGCACAGGGTGTGTTGTTGGTTTGCCAGAGACCGAGGGTGGGCCATATGTTTGATACCATGTGTGTGGGTGAGGGGTGTAATTCACTGAGATGGGCGTGGTGATGTGTGAGTAAGTATGGGGTTGCGCTAGGTGTGTTTGTATAGTGTGTGGGTATGCATGCACACAGTTCTGCCATGTGTCTGCCCTATACAGGTGTTTCTTGGACAGCTGCAGACCATATCTGGCAGTGTGTGTAGTTCACAGCTTCTGGTCACAGACACGTGGACTGTGCCTGCCAGGGGTTCTATGGGCACGTCCAGGTACAGGCCTTGATGTGCTACTTTCCCCTGATGATGACATATGACCGCTGGAACCAGGTCCCTCCTGGGACTGGCCAGGGCCACATGCACGTGGCCTGCTGTGGTGTGGACAGCTCCCCCCTGCAGTGCTGGGGCTGGTACTGCCACTACGGGAGTGGCTTTGTGTCCTTTCCTGTCCATGTTGACCACCAGTTGTTGGTGTTTCTGGCCGATGTCCATGTGGCCGTCGCCCCACTCCCACCACATGTTCTAGCACGGACAAACCACGGTCAAGTGAGGCCCACCATCTCACCCAAACGTCTCTCCATGACCTCAGTATAATCACGGAGGGCACCTGCAAGTTCATGGAAGTTGTCACTTACAGATGAGAGAGCAGGCCTCTGCAGCTTCAGTCCCTGTCTGGTGTACATTTCCATAAGGGCCTGCACCCCCATGACAGTCTGAAACATGCATCTGTTGGTACCAGTTGTGGCACTTCTGCCAGGGGCATGATGACCAGCAGCCCTCCCACGAGCACCCCGGTACATCTGCCTATGTGGTGCCCTGCTGGACATCTGGCTATGCCTTCTATGTCTGGACACAGCAGGCATAGATACCACACTCTCCTGTGCACTGCCACCAACCGCCAACTGTCCCTCTGCTATGGCCACTGGTGATGGGGTAGCTATAGGCTCTGTGACTGTGTGTGGGGTTGAGGTAGATAACAGGGAAGTGGCAAATGATGGTGCAGTTTCAGTTTCTGATAACACTGCCTGTGCTTCAACAGTCCTATCATCATTTTCGGTGTCTGTATGGACACTAACATCAGATTGCATGGAGGAGGAACTCTGACCCACCTCACCACCTGTGATGGGAAAACAAGAAACGCACTTTAAGACCTGTACAGCATTGCATAACAGTACACACACACACACACACACACACACACACACACATGCACACACACCCTGTAATTCCATCATAATACCTACCTGTCCCTGAGTTTACGGAGATTCCCATTGTTATTCACGTAAATTCCCCATCCTGCATCACACTTGGTAACATATCCTCATTAATACCAGTCATTAACATATCATTCTTCTAAATGCCTAGACAAGTGATCACAATACAAGACCTGTTACTCCATCACCTCCTTGATTTGATTGGAATAGGTTTTACAAGACCTCAGTGCTATCATCCAGTGTTCACCCTGGGTATGTCAGGACATCATGAGCATGGCCCCCATATGTTAGGGTCTACTACATTCACTCCATAATGTCACACACTGCAGTGTCATATGTAACTATTGCTCAGTAGATGCAATATCTATTGCTCAATCAACTTATTATGTGGACAACAGTAATATATGGATACACTCCCTGGTGCTGTCTACTAATTCCCCAATGCATCTGTAGTACTGCATACATGGATAGTCATTCATCTTTCTGCTTATTGCAGTTTTAACGGTAAACCTGGTGTCTAGTTTCACTCCCAATGCATGTTCCATGCTACAGACCTTGTTATACTATCAGCTGTCCTGTGATTACATATCAAAAAAGTATTCCTGGTGTCTCATGTGTCAGTCCATGTCCATGTACTGCACGATTCCAAAGGGAAGTACTGACGTATGAACAACCCCACAATCTCACATGCATATACATGGACACACACACACACACACACACACACACACACACACACACACACACACACACACACACACACACACATGCTTCATGCATCAACCCCCCTCCACTCCACCAGATTGCACTTACAGACAAAAATAACCCCCCCCACACACACACACACACACACTTACAGGTGAGGCTGCACAAAGATAGTACACACAGACCCCCCCATTACCCATCTGTCAACATGGATAGCATATGGTACTAAACAGCATGCAGTGTAGCTACAATCAATCCATGCTAGCAACAGTATACATGTGTGTGATGCATGGGCTGTGTTAGTAGGTGATGCCCCTTCCCCTGGAAAACACTGCACCCATGTACACATTATTGCTGTGCACCTGTTCTGCACCCTAACTTGTACTGTGCACCATACCTCACAGGTGTACACACCATTGCTAAATGTGTATTAATGTGTCAGTCATGTCTGCTCTAATGCTCACAGCCCCTATGTGTTTGTCCGACACATACCTGGGATGATATGTGGACATATGTCCTTTGTGAATGCCTGATGTCTGATTTGCAGATCTCAACATCAGCAGTGCATGTATGACCAATACAATACTATTACACTGGCAACCGTCAAAACTTAACGTGGCTATGGGGAGTGTACACACCCTTATTCATATGACACACTCTTCCTTGATATGCCATTGGACCACATCATTGCATATGTTAACATTACATGAGCCTGATATGTGACATATGTCCTGTACATTCAAATGCACTGTTTAACAAATGTGTTAGGTGTGCTGATGCCGACCGTGATGCATACACTATGTGGGAGGATATGTGTGCACGCACTTATCGTGACGGTTTGTTGCACCTACTGTTATGTGTACTACAACAGTCACTATTCCTAGCAGGGGTATACTAGCATGGGCCATCTGCATTTGCCAGTATATGATCAGTCTGCCCTACACATGTCCCCCAACCCTGCATGACTGCAAGGTCAACTCAAGTGCACATCCCTTGGAGTTCACACACTGCTGTCACTATTGCTGTGGGGTCAAGGTTACGTCTGCCACAGTTCCTGAACCTGACTGTGTGCTGATACAGCCATTCGTAACATCCTTAGGATCCCTGTTGCAGTGCACTGATATGTCATGATGACACCCCCCTCCCCACCTTCAGCCTTTTTGCAGATGCTTGACAACTATGGCCTACACATGTGTCAGTTTGCAGTGTCCCAAACACTGAACACCATGTGTAACAGCCTAGTCCCAGCTAATGAGTGGCAAACATACAGATGTACAGTGGCACCGTCACAGTACAGATGGGGATGGTGTGCCTGAGGTGGGGTGAGGCATTGGTTGTGCAGCACATGTATCTTACATGATACTGTCTGTAGATTTTCAACATGGTCATGGTACACCAGTACACATTGCAATGCCTGACTTTTGTGATCCTCTTTTGTTATGCATACACTACCTGTAGAGTCTTGGCGGATGTTTCCTGTGGTACAACTGTCAGACCTGATTACCCTAACCCATAGGCCACACGCTTGCAGAGTCCAGACAATTGCTGACATGGGACATGCACAGCCAGTACTTGCTAGACATTTCTGCAAACCCCCCCTCCTCAGTGTTGTGGCATGTTACTGAGCAGCCCACGTGACCAGTTTGCTACATGTGACATCATTTGTCTTGCATGGCCATCTGTTTATTTCCTACATCATTCCTGTCCCATACATCCTTGCCACATAAATGACTGCACAGTTTACCATGGCATATGCAATGGTGAAGTATGGCTACATGTCCAGCTCATGCGTGCTACCTATTGGGTATGGGGCCCACACCATGTCATGTAAGATGTGTGCATGCCACGCCTGCCTCTGTTGCAGGTAAGTGTGCACATTTGATGGCTAAATGTCTTGGACAGCAGACCAATACATGGTGTGACATTCTGGATGTGTACTTACTGAAAGGTGCATATCCATGACAAATGCATGCAGTCAGTACCTCAACAGCTGCTTCCACTATATTTTATCTGGAGTGTGTGCTCACATATGCTTCCAGTGTTTGTGAAGGTATGTATTCCCCATATTTGCTGCCCTAACATATGATTCCATATTACACACTCATCGCTCATGTTGGGACCACATTGCAGGTTTTAAGGCTTGTGGACCGCTGTATTATGATATGCCGTAGTGTAGATCTGTAAGAGTTGCCATTGTAACATTGGTATATACACTGTTGTAGCACTGTATAAGGATGATGTTTCACACATGTCCCTACTGTACGCCATTTGTCCCACCATTATGTTCATCCCTGTGGACACATTTTGCAATGACAGGATGTTAGTTATATTGGAGGTGTCTGACATACCCTTAAGATACACCATCATGGTCACCACTGTGATGCACTGCAGTTAACAGCAACAATACATGAACATGTATGGCATGCATTATGGGTAGGTGTGTTAGATGTTTGCATGGAATATACCATAGCCATAACATGACTGATGTATTGGCAAGCATGAACATAAACCATACTCACCAGCTACAGGCTGCTGCCTTAGTGGTATACCAGAGGGAACTACATAAGAGTGTGAGAGATGTGGTGTCAGTAGCCACAGCTGTGGCATTGGCACATGGTGGGTGCAGCATTACAGTACATCAACAGTACAAGTCCACAATACTACAGCTTATGTACATCTGTTTATTACTACTAAGCAGCAACAGACTATATATATGGTATCTCACATATGCATGATCTACCTGTACAGATGCGGATGGATATGCAACAATGGTCTACTGATGTGGCCTCCATCCACCTCCACTATGGTCTTCATCAGTTGCTGCATGTGCGGGTGCCACGAGCCTGGCGAGGAGCTCCTCAACATGTGTCGGGGGGGTGGATGGCAAGACCCCCCTGTTTCGAGGTGATCCCCCGGACTGCAGCAGCACGCCAGCCAGCATTGTGAAGCAGGTCATTGTAATGCTCATAACTGCAGTTATGCAGGCTGACATCATTGACCTTGTGGACTAGATCATTCCACAGGGCGGTACGCTCCGGCTGTTCATGGGCTGTCCTTCCAAACACCACCTGGTATGTGCTGTACCAGGTGGTTGATGATGACTTCATTTTCTTACGCTGAATACACAGGTAACCTGCCATGTGACATCTTGCCTGATAGACATAAAAATGGAAACAGGTCTGAGCAACTCATACAGCAAGGTTACCATAGTTCTTAATACACATCTCTGTCTCACCCCCACCATATCTGCGACAACAAACTGTTCACACAACTCAGTAAGTGTGGCTACAACTTACCTACCATTGGGACATTTATCGTATTGTACCACGCTTTGTGCTATGTGTTTGTAGCCATGTTACCTGTAGGGACTGTTACAGACAATGTTACCTGCATACCACTGTAAGGGCCACTATGGTTCCATATATGCATGTGGTCTGTTTGCTATGTGATTGCTGCACATCTGTCATTATGTGTTATGGGGGATATCTATGCATGATGTTGGACATGATCTGGGATTGTGTGGACTATTACTACCCACATATGTTCTATAATATACATACACACACACACACACACACACATATATACATACCTCTATATATATATATATATATATATATATATATATATATATATATATATATATATATGTATATATGTATATATATATATATATATATATATATGTATATATATATATATATATATTATATCATATTCTTTCGGCTGTTCCCATTAGGGGTCGCCAGAGTGGATCACCTGTTTCCATTTCTTCCTGTCCTGTGCATCTTGCTTTGTCACACCAACCACCTGCATGTCCTCTCTTACCACATTCATAAACCTTATCTTAGGCCTTCCTCTTTTCCTGTTACCTGGTAGCTTCATCCTTAGCATCTTTTTCCCAATATACTCAGCATCCCTCCTCAGCACATGTCCAAACCAACGTAATCTTGCCTCTCTGGCTTTGTCTCCAAACCTTCCGACCTGGGCTGACCCTGTAATATACTTATTCCTAATCCTGTCCAACCTCGTCACACCCAGTGCAAATCTTAACATCTTTAACTCTGCCACATCCAGCTCAAACTCCTGCCTTTTTGTCAGTGCCACTGTCTCCAACCCAAATAACATAGCTGGTCTCACTACCCTCTTGTAGACCTTCCCTTTCACTCTTACAGGTACTCATCTGTCACAAATCACTCCTGACATTCTTCTCCACCCACTCCATCCTGCCTGTACTCTCTTCTTCACCTCTCTTCCCCACTCACCGTTACTCTGAACTATTGACCCCAAGTATTTAAACACATCCACCTTCGCCACCTCTACTCATTGCATCCTCACCATTCCTCTATCCTCCTTCTCATTCACACACATATATTCTGTCTTAGTCCTGCTGACCTTCATTCCTCTTCTCTCTAGAGCATATCTCCATTTCTCCAGGATCTCCTCCACCTGCTCCCTACTCTCACTACAGATCACAATGTCATCTGCAAACATCATAGTCCACGGGGACTCCTGTCTGATCTCGTCTGCCAACCTGTCCATCACCATTGCAAATAAGAAAGGGCTCAGAGCAGATCCTTGATGTAACCCCACCTCCACCTTAAACGCATGCATCACTCCCACCGCAGACCTCTCCGCTGTCACACTACCCTCGTACATATCCTGTACCACTCTTACATACTTCTCTGACACTCCTGACTTCCTCATACAATACCACAATTCCTCTCTAGGCACCCTGTCATATGCTTTCCCTAAGTCTACAAAAACACAATGCAACTCCTGACATTCTCTGTACTTCTCCATCAACACTCTCAGAGCAAACATCACATCTGTAGTGCTCTTTCCC
Source organism: Protopterus annectens (assembly GCF_019279795.1). Classification (NCBI taxonomy): domain Eukaryota; kingdom Metazoa; phylum Chordata; order Ceratodontiformes; family Protopteridae; genus Protopterus; species Protopterus annectens. Next base: position 388,459,285 of record NC_056732.1, on the reverse strand, counting down.
AGCATGAAACCATACTGCTGATCACTAATCATCACGTCCCTTCTTAATCTAGCTTCCACTACTCTTTCCCATAGCTTCATGCTGTGACTGATCAATTTAATCCCTCTGTAGTTACTAAAGCTCTGCACATCACCCTTATTCTTAAAAATCGGTACAAAAACACTTTTTCTCCATTTCTCAGGCATCCTCTCACTTTCTAAGATTTCATTAAACAATCTGGTTAAAAACTCCACTGCCATTTCAGCTAAACACCTCCATGCTTCCACAGGTATGTCATCTGGGCCAACAGCCTTTCCATTCTTCATTCTCTTCATAGCTATCCTTACTTCCTCCTTGCTAATCCATTGTACTTCATGATTCACTATCCCTACATTATCCAACCTTCTCTCCCTCTCATTCTCTTCATTCATCAACCCCTCAAAGTACTCTTTCCATCTCCTCAACACACTCTCCTCACTTGTGAGTATGTTTCCCTCATTATCCTTTATCACCTTTACCTGATGTACATCTTTCCTAGCTCGGTCCCTTTCTCCCTCCTTAGTGTCCAACCTTTCATAGAACTCTTCATATGTCTTATCCTTAGCCACCTCTCTCTTTGCCAAGCATCTCATCTCCTTATACTCCTGTCTACTTTCTTCATCTCTCTGACAATCCCACTTCTTCTTTGCCAACCTCTTTGCCTGTATACTCTCCTGTACTTCCTCATTCCACCACCATGTCTCCTTGTCGTCCTTCCTCTGTCCCGATGTGATACCAAGCACCTTTCTAGCCGTCTCCCTTACTAGCTCTGCTGTAGTTACCCAGCTATTTGGTAACTCTTCACTGCCACCCAGTGCCTAACTTAACTCATCCCTGATCTCCACCTCACAATTACCCTTTTTCAGTTTCCACCATTTGATCTTGGTGCTGCCCTCACACTCCTCCTCTTATTGATCACCAATGTCATCCTACAAACCACCATTCTATGCTGCCTAACTACACTTTCTCCAGTCATCACTTTACAGTCTCCAATCTCCATCAGACTGGCCCTCCTACGTAAGATATAATCCACCTGTGTGCATCTTCCTTCACTCTTGTATGTCACCCTATGCTCTTCCCTCTTGTTAAAATACGTATTCACCATAGCCATATCCATCCTTTTCACAACATCCACTACCATCTGACCTTCTGCATTCCTTTAACACCATACCTACCCATCACTTCCTCATCCCCTCTGTTCCCTCAACCAACATGCCCATTGAAATCTGCTCCAATCACCACTCTCTCACACTTGGGTACAGTCATCACCACTTCATCCAATTCACTCCCAAATTTTTCTTTCTCATCCATTGCACACCCAACATGTGGAGCATATGCACTAACAACATTCATAATTACCCCATCAATTTCTAGCTTCATAAACATCACTCTATCCGACACTCTTTTCACCTGCAAAACACTTTTAGCATACTGTTCCTTCAGAATAACTCCTACGCCATTTCTCCTCCCATCCACACCATGATAAAACAATTTGAACCCACCTCCAATACACCTTGCCTTACTCCCGTTCCATCTGGTCTTTTGCACACACAATATACCAACCTTCCTTCTGTCCATCATATCAGCTAGCTCTCTCCCTATACCAGTCATACTGCCAACATTCAAAGTTCCGACCTTCACTACCACAGTCCTAGCCTTTCTCCTCTCTTTCTGCCTTCGGCCATGCCTTCTGCCTCTCCTCCTCCTTCTCGCCAACAGTAGCCCAATTTCCGCCAGCACCCTGTTGGCTAGCAGTACTGGTGGCGGTCGTTGTTAACCCGGGCCTCGACCGATCCGGTATGGAAATATTTACTGGTGACTGCATAAAATGATTTGGCAAAGTTTTACGCCGGATGCCCTTACTGACACAACCCTCCCCATTTATCCAGGCTTGGGACCAGCACAAATAAATGCACTGGCTTGTGCATCCACAGTGGCTGGGTTTTATATATATATATATATATATAGATATATATAGATATATATAGATATGTGGTACATTCAGACATCAGGTCCACAGTCTCTAACTCTCCTTCCTGCACAGCTGCACTGTTCTGCCTTGTTACAACCCAGACCGGTGCCACATATGGACACAGCCTACCATTAGAGGTATATAGTGACAGATTGCAGATAAGCCTGTTAACACAGCTATGGCATTTCAGCATGTTACATTACATGTTAACTTGAGTGTCCTGCAAGTGGTGGGCTCTGGAACCCACGTGTCCTTCATAATGGCATTACTTCTACCACCAGCTATTGGCCACAGTAATATACATGTTTTCCGTTACACAACACAAACTATGATGGCTTACATCTTGTCAGTCAGTGCTGCTCTGCACAGTTGACATGTATGGCCCACTACCCACAGGGATAGACTCCATTGTCCATAGCAGTTGTTCAGCTGAACATCTTTACAACAACACCTGATGGCACATATAAACCATTCCACATTATCTATCCTATTATTACGGACCAAGTAGTACAGTCAGTTACATGCATATATACTTCACATACCTGTTGTGGGAATGATGTCTGTTCTGGATAGTTTGCTTGTAAGGTTTTGTTTTTTGTTTTTGTTTTTCCTTTGCCTTGGCCTTCAGCCTGCCTGCTTTCTTTTTTAGTTTGTTTGTTAGTTTGTTTCACTCTCTCACTCACTCTCTCCAGTAAATGAATTGAACTGCTTTGAATAGATTGCAGCATGGATTGTGTAGGTGATCCACATGATCAGGTGATGGCCTCTGCACCAATAAGTATCCTTCACTTGCTTCCTGCATGCAGCATGCTGTTTTGCACTTCCAATTACTACTGTCATGGGAACCCACTACTATAAATCCCTACATTAGGTGGGTGTGGTCCCTTTACCTTTCCTGTATGGTGGACATCCTTCCTGTGTGTGGGCAGTAGTGTTACAGACAGCAGGTAGCAGTACCTTTTACAAGAGGGCTTGCAGACTCAGGCCATCTACATATTTGTATAAGGTGCCAGAACTACAGATAGAGTGTGAGTAGTTTTGTCACATGCATTGTATAGCACCAGTGTTAAAGGGTTTGTGTGTACATACTAGTTTAACATGGAGTGCAGTCTGTCTGCATAGCTGTCAACTGTGGGCCTATCCACATGATGGTCTGTTATGTTTTGTCTGTCCACCAGACAGGTATTGTGTCAGATAATCACTGGCAGTGTGTGTGTGTTGAGTGCTATCGTACATGGCTACATCCATTTATGAATCTGACTTCATATTCCTGACTAAGGGTATGTTGCAGACTATCCTGTAACAACAGCAATTTGCTCAGTGTATGACAACACTATTTCACATATGGGCCTGTGTTGCGGCCTCTATCCTACACCTACATACCAGGCTTTGTCCATATGACATTCAGTCAGGGGTTGTTATGTAGGGGCCTGTGATTATGTCATGCTGCCATTCCTGCCATCATTCCAGTGCTGTTGTGGCCCCCACACATATTTTGGGGTTGGGTTCATATATACCTGGGCTTCATTTGATCAAAACATGAGTGCCCTTCTGCAGTCCAGAGGTCAGTGTATGTAACAGTGTTATATGCCCCTGTAAGTCAGACTATGGGGGGGGGGGTTATGCACAATAAATAACCTAGGCTGTTACAACATGTGAGGGATATCAGGAGTAAGCTGCCTTAAGGTATCTGGATGTACATTGCCACACATTACACTCTGGGAAAATTGCTGGCCTACTGCTTACTGCCATACAAACTGTTCTGTTTGTCAGTGTGATTGTGATGGTTTCAGTTATGCATTATTATGTAACAGATATAACCCATTGTGTCAACTTACCTCTTTTCCCCCTAGGGATTACATGCAGAGTGCTGGACTATACATCTGCATTACTTACTGTTGATTGGTTGTTATCCTGTGGCCCAGTCTGTCTTTACTGTTGTACTACTTGTAGGCCTTGGCTTGGACAGCAACATATGTTATGCTTTCAGATTACTGTATTAAATGATCTGCTTGAGTTGCATTAATCTGTTTGTATGCATTTCAAAGTATAAACAGCCATATGACATGGCGTATATAGCTGTGACAGTACACAAATAAAATGTTCCTATGTATGCAAACCTGTGTGTGGAGTCATATCCTTTGACTTCTCTGTGGGTATATGTTTCAGGCAACAATTGTCGTTTGTATGGGTGACTCATACACTGTCCATTTGATAAGGTGGCAACTGTAGGAATACTGGCTGTTCAGTATGGTGTGCACCCTCTAAATATGTAGCTTCCTATACATATCTATGTGTCTGTATGTGTAGTTACATATATATATATATATATATATATATATATATATATATATATATATATATATATATATATATATATATGTATCTGCATATATGTGTGTGTGTATATGTATCTTTGAAATGTTTATTGCTTCCACATTGTACATGCCCTATGGTCAGAGTGCACAGCATGATATGTTATTGATACCATCCTGACATCATACAGGTGGGATGGATTACTGTTAACGTCTTGTGCCCATGTTGTGTCGGATCCTGGGTATGGGACTTGCAACAGTTGGTATTGTATTGCAGGGTAGATGTGTTTTGCTGTGGGGAGGGGTGATATCAATACTTACAAAACGTATTTAGCTTGGGGCCCCTCAGCCCCATTAATGGTGACTTTGATCATATATGTATTTGTTTTGTTCTCTTTTATATCTATAGATATATATCTGTATATAAACGTGTATATATATATATATATATATATATATATATATATATATATATATATATATATATATATATATATATATATATATATATATATATATATATATATATATATATATATATATATATATATATATATATATATATAAAATGTATATAGTTTTATTTATATATATATATATATATATATATATATATATATATATATATATATAAAATGTATATAGTTTTATATATATATATATATATATATATATATATATATATATATATATATATATATATATATAGGCAGTGATTAAGGCACCTTTAAGCAGTTGTAAGAGTGTTTGCGTGTAGGTAAGCACTGCTAACATCTGGTTACAGTTTCTTATACTGATGTAGCTTCTCAATTGCTTAACCTGTGTAGGCATTGCTTAGCCACGTGCAAACAGGCTTAAACCCACTTACTGTTGCTTAAAAGTGCTTACTTCTGCTTACCCCCGTGCTAATTTCTTTAAAAAAATGAAAAAGGGTTGATAGGATAGTGGTGAAAAAGTATAGCAAAGAGAGAAAGACAGTAGGGAAAATAGCTAGGGATGTGCAGGACGGGTTTATGGAAGTTCCATAGCTGTCCATTTCTTCTACAGCAACAGCTGTGCATATACACTGAATTTGGAGATTGATTTGGACACTGAAACCCCTGAGAGAGGAGTGAGGACAACAATAATATGTTGTGAAGCCAATTAGACCAGATTACATGTATCCAGTGGACACGTGTGCGAAATGGACAGCTATGTATGGGGCGAGATTTTTTTGGGATCAGATTGCCCTTTTTTTTTCCGGTGAGAGTGGGATGTTGGGGAGGGATAGTAGGTATATATGGGGAGGTAGGTTGGGTAGGATAACAGACGAGAGACAAGACAGCATACAGGGGTGGTATATGACATGTGGGGAGTAAACACCTTGATGGGGAGGGGTTTTGGAAATCGGAAGCCCATGAGCCCCATAGTGGATACAGTGGGACTGAGGACCCCACCCATGTGCAGTCACCACTGCACCTTCACAGCCTCAAAGGTGGCTGTGGTGGGGGCTGAGTAGGAGGGCCAGGCTGACCCTCTAGTTGTGACACACGGCCCTCAAGCTGACGTAGCAGATCTCCAAACTCCCAGCGTTACTACGCTATTCACCACAGCCAGGACCTGGCGACATGTGACAGTGTCCTGTCCACGCCCACTCCCAGGTGGGGGTGAGCCCCATCCCCTGAGGCGGTTCCACCCAAAGGTGGTGGAGGACCAGCGGATGAGGACGTCCCAGAGTGGACCCCAGGCATGCTGATGCATAGTGCCACGGCCAGCTGAAGTGGGACAGGTGGGTCCGCTGAGACCAGCCTTCCCAAACATGCTGTGGTGTTCAAATTTACAACATATGTGGGAAAGTAATAGTCAACACATTCCAGGATTAGGTATAACAGCATGCATAGATATTCCCATTAACTTGAAAGACCAGCTATAGAACAGTTGCATAGCAAACAGATCACATGCATATAGGGAACCGGGATCTGTACAGATGCTCGACTGCATCTTTCACCGAATCCCAAATTGGTGAGCATACTTGCGCAAAAGTGCTGTTCACCGAAGCAGCAGTTTCGCGTAAGTATGTTTGTTGTTCCGGTCATGCTACAGTGTGGTAAGGGAAAATTCCCTTTTCCCCAATGTAGTGCGACCTCGGAGTCAGAATATTAAAGTGGGGTGGGGGTGCAGGGGTGCTTGCACCACTGCATTCAAGTAGATTTTGTGTTTTTTTTTTTTTTTTTAACATACTTTAACAAAAGCGCTTTTTTTTAGTGTGTTCGGTGGTAATGGATTCGGGCTTTTGATCTTTCGATCAAAAGTCCTAGATCCATGGAACCACAGTGGCCTTTACAACAGCATGCAGGTACATTGATGGCAGCATGCCACCAATGTGGGTGTATTTCAACATGGCACATGCATTGGAACAAATTTAAGTATTTATCTAACAGTAGGACATATGTCCCAACAATAGAATTAATGGAGCACATTCCAATTGAGTTGTGTATTTAGTTTATTGCTGCAGATATGGTGGGGGGGAGAAAGATGTCAATTAACAACTAGTATAGTCCTGTCGTTCTCCTTACTTTCCTAGTCAGTGCTGTGATCTGTACCTTACAGGTTTTAGTACACAACCCTCTGGCCTTACTTTGGACAGTTGTATGGATGTATACAATTATATACATGAAATGAGTTTTAACTGCAGTATACACCTCTTATCTGGTGTACCTGTGGAGGTATTGTATGTTAACACTACTGTTTCTACACATATTCCCAGATTCCAGGTTGATGTTATACACATACCTGTCCATCTCTTATTGCACACACTCTGGGCATGTCTTGACAACATGCAGGTGAACCGGGACATATTTTGACTATTGCCCTCCTAAACCTTTGGTGATTTGTACAATGACAGGTTTGTTTTCATTGACATTTTCCAAATATATACAGGCCTGACAGTCAGTTATATGATATTAAATGTTGCCTACATGTCAAAGATTAGCACACTGATATGCCAGGGGGACAGGGTAACAGCCGGCAGATATGGGCCAATTTACTGGACATTCTCGACAATTCTGTACATTTGTGAGGTATGATTCTGCATATCACTTACTACCAATCGCAGGATTCAAACCATGGCTGTCTCTACTAAAAATAAAACAGTCTCCATCACAGTTGAGTGTGCTATATAGATATTGCTGTGTATCTCTTTGATTTCTGTCTATAAGTCTCCTGTGGTTTTGCAATCTGAACTTGTAATTACTACACTTATACAGGATTTCCTAGACAGTTTTATTATGTAGCACAGTGTGGGTCACAGTGATGAGTAATACCTTATTATTCAGAGCAACTGCAACACTAACAATGCCATACAATACCAGAGTAAACAGTACCAGTACAGGATATCAATCTTTTAATTCTAGGCACAGTTTTCGTATCATACTGACCTGTGCGGGCAATGTTTGTTAGCACTACTTGAATGTTGCCACACATATTACCAGATTCCACATTAGTATTATGCACATATGTCTCACTGTGTTACTGCACACACTCTGGTCACAGCTTCACAACATTGGGATGGAGATGGGACATACTTGGCTTATTACTCTCATAACATTTTGTGGAGTTGCTAGAGTGACAGATTTGTTCTTATAGATGTCTGACAAACAGTTTTATTTCTTATTTGCTGCCAAAGAAAGTCCAAGAAACAAGTGTAGAATAGCTACACATACTGGTGAACCAACACGAGATTAAATCCAGTAACAAAAGGCAAAGCACGACCATCCATATAAAAAAGGGTTTATTACATCAAACTTTCGAGTTGAAACTCTTTTTCTTGAAAAAGAGTTTCAACTCGAAAGCTTGATGTAATAAACCCTGTTTTATTTGCTGCCTAAACGTCTGGGATCATCCCACTGATTTGACAGGGGGGACAGGGTGACAGGCAGCAGATATAGGCCAATTTACTGGACATTCTGGACATAACTGAACAGTTGTGGGATATGATTTTGCATACAGCCTACTACCACTCCCAGGATTTCAGTTCACGTCTCAGTTGAGTGTGCTATTTGGATTATGTCTGTCTTTTCACTGTTTTCTGTATAAGTCTCTCTCAGTTGTACTATGTGACCTCATGTGATTACAACAGTCATATACAGACATTGCTGCACATTTTATTTATGTAGCGTAGTGTGGGTAACAGTGCTTAATACAACAGTACTATTAAGAGATTGCAACTCTACATTACCATATGATACCAGAGTAAACACATGCAGGCTAGCAGTTAGACCTTTATTGTCAGGCTATTATGCTTTTATTTACATACAATATATATGAGACTGTAACTGCCATATTCTCTGGTGTATGCAGTACATGCCTTAAACAATACATGTTTTATGCATGCAATTAACTTACTACTACATTTAGATTTATTTCCTATGACAGTACATGCAAGAGTATTACTAACCTCCTTCGCATCGCAACTGCTGCAGTCTACAGGCATGGGCTTCCTGGTTCACAGCCCACTCAACTGCCACTGTGAAAGACATAAGAGGAATATTTAGCCACACCTATCCATAATATACATGAACTGGCAATTATTAAACAGGTAGTGGCCTGATACTTACACATGGCTGGCACATCTCCCGTTCTCCTAGCCTCTTGGATTCACTGATCCAACAGATCCCCCTTTCTCCACTTCAGGTCAGCATAGTGATGCCTGACCTGCTCACCAGTTCGGGGTATGCCAGTGGCACTGGCGAGAGCACGAGTGAGATGGTCCCAGGCTTCCTCTTTGTATTGGTAACCCTGGTACTGGCCCTGCAGCAGTCTCTGGTCAGGTTCTTTCACAAGGAGTCCTGCCATGACTCTGGACTCCTGGATGCCCCAGCACTGTGCGTAAAAGTGCCCACCCTCTCCTATACCAGTCATCATAGTGCCTACAGGAGGAAGCCGCAGCCAGTTATGAGATGTATTCCTGCCTCTTGGGTTTAAATAGGGCCAATTTCTGGCAGTTTGCTGTGATTGGACAGTTTTGAAAATGATAAACTATGGGGAAACATGCTTTCCTGAAGTTGGCATTGCTTAAAGGGGTATACCAATGGGCAAAATGAGTTAGCTGGCCTACACATTGCTTACGCCTAGTAAGCCTGGCTGTGCAATGCTTAGTGTTGCTTAATTTTTAATTTGCATACTATTTGCTTGGCATTGATTTATTATTCATTACATGTTATATATGTGTTTGGTATCCATGATTCATGTGTATGTACACTGTATGGGGTCCTTGTGTTTATTAGAGGATTTCAGCACTTTATTACAATGACACCTCACATCTGGGCTTAATGCAGTACTCCATTTCACATATTTATATTATATAGTAGGTTATACAACATAAAACTGTATATCGATTCCTTTCACATGTTCAATTTGATTTTCCTATAATGAGGATATGTCTGGTGATACCTCAATCCTATGTACTGCTGTGATGGCTTAGTGGTTAACTACTGTGACTGTAGTGTACAGGGTCCTGGTTCAAGATCTGCAAAGGCTGTTTATTTTGTTTCTGGCCAGAAAAGCGGCTGTTGCATACAGAGTGATTAAGGCACTTTTAAGCAATTGTAAGCGGGTTTGCGCAATGGTAAGCAGTGATAACCTTCGGTTAAATATGCTTACAGAGAGTTAGCTTTAATATTGCTTAACCTGTGTGTGCATTGCTTACCCCCACACAAACGGGCTTAAACCCACTTACCATTGCTTAAATATGCTTACTCTTGCTTAATAGTGCTTACTCCCGCTTTCCACCATACTGATTTAGACAGTAATGTAAAATGTTTTTTTGGAAGGTGGTGGATATGAAAACTCTGTGGATTTATCATTCATTACACGTTGTACCGTCGATTTGTATCCCTGATTCATGTGTACATATACTGTATGGGGCACTTGTGATTATCTGTGGATTTTACAACATTATGACAATGACACCTCACATCTGCATTTAATGCAGTACTCCATTTCACAAATATGTTATTTAGTAGGTTATGCAACAAAAAATATTGTTCATAAAGTGATTTGACATAGAAAATGGAATGTAATGGTGTGGGACTCGAACCGGGAATGACTGCTCACAAGGCAAATGCTCTGCCCACTACACTATTGCAGTACTGCTTCATTTGCATATATCTTGATTGTTATCCTAGTGTGTGATTTAAGCTGCAATAAACATAGTTAAGCAATGGGCAAACCCGCGCACCTACAGTTAAATTTTATCTGTTTGATTAAAAAAAGAAGCTTGTTTATATTTTATATATTAACTATCACTCTTATAAACTTGGGGGGATGTTGCTGGGGGCATGCGAACACCTATGAGCGGTCTCACTCATTTTTATTCCTAAACTGCTGTTCTTGATTGCAGGAGCATGTATATTCTGTGAGCTCTGCTCTCAGAAACACCCCCTGCACCCGTGCATGCTCCATGTCCGTGTAGGAGCTCAGGCAGCATGCATTCATTAATATGCCTGACGCGCTGTCATTTTGCTCCTAAACGTTCGCTTCCGTGCAGGACTAAGCTAGTCCTGTACAGAAATATAGTGAATCCAGGGGCTAGTCTACTCAATTCTGATGATACATTATGCAAATAACCTTTTCCATTGTTTTTCCACAAAAATAAAGTAAAGTTATGGGTCTTTATGACTCTGCATCTGTCAGGTTCCCCTATCCCTTAAATATGGGTTGAACAAGTGCATGTCTCCAATTTTAAGTTATGGATCTCTGCGACTCTGGGTTTGTCCTGTTCCCTGTCCCTTCAATATGCATTGAACAAGTGCATGTCTCCAATCTTACATTATAGCTGTCTGCGACTCTGGGTTTCTCCTATTTCTCTCTCCCTTAAACATGGGTTGAACACGTGCACATCTCCAATCTTAAGTTATGAGTCTCTGTGACTCTGAGTTTGTGCTGTTCCTCTATCCCTTAAATATGGGTTGCACACATGCACATCTCCAATCTTGAGGAATCATACTTTAACGACCCAGGGCAGATAGCCTAGTATGAACCTATGAACCTATGATACTGTCATTCCATGCCAAAGTATTCTCAGGTTATTGTTTCTAATTGTGCTTCATCCCTGTACTTTGTGTCCAATGTGCGTATTTATTTTTCAATGTAATTTAATTTAATTTCAGCATCAAAGTTAACGGGATATTATTAGCAAAATTTCTCACCACCTTTGTGCAACCAAAACTGTTCTGAATAACATTTTGTAAATGTATTTAATGTATTTATTTGTTGTGTTGGAGAATATATTTTACATTCTACACAATTTGTTAGTTTGTAGGTTTTCAGTCCTGCCACATCGTGTGTGTGTGTATATATATATATATATATATATATAGATGGATATACTGTAGATGTATATAATTTTCTATTATAGGTTCATAAGATCATAGGTTGATACTAGGCTATTGGCCCAGATCCATTTATAAGTCTAGCTAAGAATTTCACCCATGTTCTCTCTACGTCAACACCTGTTTCACCTGTCCAACAGGGACACAGTTGGGATCCCAGGGGTATATTTTCTGTTTCCTATCTAGTCATCCAGGTTCCGTTTAAAGAGGGCTAGAGAGGTACTCTGCTTAACATTGAGTAGAAGTCTATTCCACAGATTGGGGGGGGGGGGGTCTTTGGGACACAAATCTATCCCGCCAACAAGTTCTATTAATGTTACAGACCAGGTTAAGGCCTTGCTTTTGAGTTGCATGAGTGGAGCTTGTCTTATGGGTATGCAGGAACTCCGTCAAGGCTGGGTCTGAAATGGCCTTGTATGCCAGACACAGGTCACCTCTGAGCAGTCTGTATGAGACTGAGTAGAGGGACAGGGGTTTTAGCCTGTCTGTATAGGCTAGGTGTTTGAGACCCCGGATTTTCCTGGTCAGGAACCTCTGTTGTTTCTCAAACTGCTGCATGTGCTTGTCAAGGTACATGCCAAAGGGGGCATTATACTTGATAATGGGTCTGATAAGGGAGGAGTACAGAGATGTTTTGACCAACTTATTCCTGGGTGAAACACCCTTATTTATGAGGTGAGCCATATAGAAAGCCTTCTGTACAACAGAGGCAATGTCATGGTCAAAAGTCAGGTTGCTATCAACCTGTGCGCCTAAGTCCTTCACAACTGATTGCATGCTTAATACATTGTTATTAATCTGATAATTAGTAGGGATGATTCTGCAAAGAGGATAATGATGCATTTCTTGGCATTCAGTTTGAGGCCATACTTCTGACAGCAGTCATTAGTTTGGGTAAGGCCCTCTTGGAGGATGTTCACATCACTAGGGGAATTTAAGACAGCACCCAGCTTGCAGTCATCTGCAAACCTGGACAGCCACAGACCACTGGTTTTGGCTTGCACCTCAGAAAATTATATCCCAATCAGAAGAGGCCCCAAGACCGATCCTTGGGATACACCGCTCGTTATTGGTCTACTAGAGGTGGCTTTACCTACTTTGACTGAGTGGGTTCGATCAGTGAGCCAGTTAGCTACCCATCTGGTAACATACAGGTTGATGCCTAGCTGGGAGAGTTTATCTATTATGCCCAAGTGAGGAATAGAGTCAAAGGCTTTAGCGAGGTCAGTGTAGGTGCTGTGCACCGTCTTCCCCTCATCCATGTCTTTGGTGACTGTTTCAAAGAAGTTGACCAAGTTTAACAGGCATAATCTCCCTTTGACAAAATAAAACTGTGTGGGGTCAAGCTTTTGGAAGTTGCCAATGTCCTTGTTTATAAGGTCCATGATGATGCGTTCCATGGCCTTGCAGATCAAGCTAGTTAGGCTGATGGGCCTATAATTGCCTGGGTCAGTGGAAGCTCCACCTTTGTGTAGAGGGATGACAGCTGCTATCTACCATTCAGCTGGGATGAAGCTGGTGCTCAGGCTTTGGTTGACTAGGGTGTCTAATGGAACTGAGAGCTCATGCCTGAGTTCATGCAGGATGCAGCCAGGGATGTTATCAGGTCCCATGGAGACTATACTTTTTGCCTTTGAGAGGGCAGGTGCTGGGGATGTCCTGGTTTACTGATGGGGACAGGGGGGTGAAGTTTTCACTGAACCTGTCTGCCAGCAGGTTGGCTATATCTGTGGCGTTTGTGTATTATGCGCAATATGTATATGCTCAGAACACATTATTGATTACATTTAGAGGTAGTTACACAAATGAGGGTGTGGATAACAGAGTAGGACAGTACAGTAATGTGATGCAGGCTAGTCAGCACCCAGATGTACTAAAAGTATAATTCCACATTGTAGGATAACAGCAGAACTGTTTGTATTGTTGAGAAAGTGAAATGACAGAAAACTATGTATACAGTGTATGAATGTTGTACTACCTGGCATAATATTATTGTACTCCATAATAAGTCACTATGGCTATATTACCCTTTAATGTTTAACTGACCCTCAGCATTATGTCAGACATTTGCGTAGACCTAAAATGTGACATCAACACACTGACCATACCTTGTGTGTACTGTTGCGGACATTTGCCAAGGTGATGGCAGTCCCATCCTTGGACTGAGACAACATGTCCTTGTTTTCATTTGAAGCATTCAGGTTTTGGGTGTAGCACTGTAGGGCTTATCATCAGTGCATAGCAATGAGAGCAATCACCAGAGGTGACATACTGAGTGAGAACACTGTTCTATCACTGACATGAGATATGCAGTCACAGCAATGAGAGCAGTCACCAGAGGTGACATAATGAGTGGGAACACTGTTCTGTCACTGGAAAGAGATATGCAGTCACGGCAATGAGAGCAGTCACCAGAGGTGACATAATGAGTGGGAACACTGTTGTGTCACTGGCATGATATCTGCAGTCTAGCTGTCTAGACAATACACTTTGTGTCAGTAGAATATTTCTCATTCAGGCCTGGGGTGTGTTTGTATGGTTTGGGTCATCCAGAAGTGTACTGGCAGGCCTTATGTAAATGTTGTTGCTCACTCATGTCCTGCTAAGTCTTCCAAGATGACAGTACTGCATCTGTATAAGTTTTTAGGTTTGGTTACTTCTCTGTACTAAACACTGTGTTATGTGATGCTATCATGTGACCGATGTGCAGACATGATTAATAGGTCTGTGAACTGCGATATGCATTATCAGATATGTATCATATCTGAAATTTATAGACATTCAAAAATACCTAGAATTTCAAGTCTGTCAGTAACACACGAAGAGGATGTTATTTTCAAACCGTACGAATATAAATGTAGATTGTGTTACATACATGCATGCATACATACATACATAGAAAAGTAGCTATTTGTCAAAATATAGGGTTATAGATGGCATGAGATTTTTGGTTGCAGCACTTACTTTGTACTGCCTTAGTAAAAGAACCCCTGTAATTCCCTACTATAATATACTAGGAATGGTACTGAAAAGTATATGGTGAAATATATAGACTGCATTTGCTTCAGCTTTCAAATGCTAACCAGTGTAAATTAACTGTACTTCAGCCAAACATTCAGGAAAGATGTGAAAGTTGAAAACATTTTACCACAATGAATGATAGAAAAAAAGTGAGAAAAGAAAACCAGTAGGATGGAATCACTAGTAGACAAATAGTTATGGTGTGATTTCTGAAGGACAACATACAGCATCAGCTAATGAGAAAATACTTTTAGAGCAGTGATTAGATTCAGTTTGAAAGCTGCATGACATTTTTAGAGAAAAGATGCAAAATATTTTATTATTTTAGAATATTTGGACATTTGTTAGTCAACATGTTTCTTTGCAAGGCACAACTGTCCAAAGCAATGCTTTGCTGTAAAATGAGGGAAATATGTATGACTATAAAAGTGCACCTATATCACACACACACACACACACACACACACACACACACACACACACACACACACACACACACACACACAAGCAACACTAATAACACACTGTATGAAAAATAATTGATAGTGGAGGGAAAAACATTTGTAGCAACAAGCATGAAAAATACTATTGCCTAGGCTTGAATACTTATTTGCAAAAGCAAGTACATAGTAAAGTAGCTATCACTTCATTGCTAAAGAGGCTCCAGGTCTATGTGTGACAAGAAGATAGCATCTCTAGCTGAGTAAAATCCAGTCATTCAGCTAATCTTATTGCTCATAGGTTCATAGGTTCATACTAGGCTATCTGCCCTAGGGCATTTACAAGCCTAGCCAGAGTTGTTTGGCTTACGCCCCCTTTGAATTGAGTTTATTGTGCCCTTTTTAAGGTTACATTACTGTGCCTCTGTCCAGCAGTGACACAGAAGTAATCCCAGGGGTAAACCTACGATCACCCATCCACTCGTCAAGATTCTTCTTGAAGATGGTCAGTGAGGGGCTCTGTCTAACATGGACTGGGATTCTATTCCAGAGTGAGGGGAGCCTCTGGGTTATGAATCTGTCCCTCCAGCATGTCCTGTTTATTTCTGTGCTGAGGTTTAAGTCCCTCGAGCGCGTAGCTCTAAGGGATTTGGATTTACTGAGGTGAAGTATGTCCATTAATTCCAGGTTGGACATAGCTTTATACGTCAGGCATAGGTCGCCTCTAAGTAGGCGGTATGCAACTGAGTAGAGCTGGAGTTTCTTTAACCGAGCAGCGTATGGCATCTGTTTGAGCCCTTTAATCCTCTTTGTGAGGTACTTTTGGGGTCATGAGTGGGGGAAGGAAAATACAAAAGGACAAACTGCAGCTGCAAGTTCTAAGCATTTCCTCTAAAACCCCCTACTGAGAGTTTGTGTAATCTGACCTACAGTATGCTAAAAAGGCTATTTGAAAACCTTGCCTCTAGCTGAACATGTGACTTACAGAGTACTAAAATGTAAACAAACTCCTCTAGAAAAAAATCTGAGCCAGTGCCCCTTTAATTTAAGTGTATATTTTCTTTCCATCATCATACATTTTTTCTTCTTTTTTTCTTTTTCTGGTTCTTTTTTTTCCACTTTATTCAAAATTATGTGTAATAACAATACTAACTAATTATACAATAATATTTTTATAGATAGTTTTAGGGTTCTTGTACACAGACAGGACTAAAGCGATCTTTGTTAACAATAGGTTATGAAAATAGAATATGATTTCTGCAATTGATTTTTTGCATGCAAAGTGTATATGTATATATTTATATATATATTTTTGATTGCCAAATGGACTAAGGCTGATGTATTTCCAGCCATGTAGTATATTGTCTTGGATAAAATCAGTTCACAGACTTAATAATCTGGTTAAATAAGAGGTACCACATCATTACAAATTTTATTTAAAGTACATAAGGGTTATATTATTATGTCAGCTACTAGGGCAGGACCAACTCAAATGTCACACTGATGGGGGAAGGGATGTGAATTTAACTTACGTACCAATAACACCTTGTTTTACAGCACAATAAACCACTCCCTTGCCTGATAAAAAGTATATATATATATTTAGAAAGCTTGTGAGGAAACTATTACTCTATTTTTGTTTTACTTGGATCATTTGTCTGTGTACTTAATAAAGGATTTTCAACTGGAAACAGACTGCCTGCCTTGCTTAGATTACTTTCGAATACTTAATAATTTTGTACAATATTTCAAATTATATATTTTTTATTATTTTTTTTTTACTTGAGTTTAAGTTCACAACTTCTGCTACTATTGTATGATCTGATTAATGTACAGTGATTAACTAGAGATATATGGACTGAAAATCTTCCACACAAAGAAGTTTCTTACACTGTTTTGTTTTTGTACCCACTATACTTGTTTAGTGGGTAGTTTGAGACTTCGGGGATACCATGGAGATTACTTGTTTTTTTTTTTTTTTTGTTCTTTTTTAATAAATTGAAAAGTGGCACTTAGTTTTGTAGATTCTCTCAGCAGCTTTGAAATCAGCACAGAGTAGATGCAGAATGCTCACCACCTTGTAGCTCGACTAAAACAAGCAAGTACCACAAAACGAAAGTAAAACAGAAACACTGGAATTAACCAGTCAGCCCCTCTCCCTAAGCTCTTAGCCAAACACCCTATGCTAGACCAGTTCCATTAAATTTACTTACCCCCCACTAAGTGCAGGTAGGCCTCAGCCAACACAAGATGGCGTAGCGGGAAATGCAAAAAACACAGGAATCACACAAACAGATGAGGATACAGCAAAACCTGTAAGCAGACTATGCTAAAGATATTTGAACTCTGTTAAGGTCGGTTTAACAAAGGAGAACAGATACACACTTAAATATAACAGCAGAACAGTGCATACTCTGTTAATTAAACAGTTTAACAGTAAAACAGTGAAAAATACAGTGCAGTTGTAATACAAGTTAATAAAACAGCACAGTAATCAAATACAAGTGCAGTATAAGTCAGAATAAATTGAAAAAATGGCACCTAGTTTTGTAGATTCTCTCAGCAGCTTTGAAATCAGCACAGGGTAGATGCAGAATGCTCACCACCTTGAAGTCTCAAAACTTCGATATTCTGGTCTTGGCCGTTTGAAGTTTGAAACTTCGAGCTTTAAAAGTAGATCCATATACATACACACACACACACACACACACACATATATATATATATATATATATATATATATATATAGATATAGATATAGATACATAGGTATAGATGTGTGTGTGCGTGTATAACATTTGATTATGACAAACACACTTTTTTTTGCTGAGGTTTTAGCTTTGAAGACCTGAAAGGAGTATATTCCATTGGCATTTATGTATGGGAGTCTCACACATCATGTATGTATCATTATTTTCATTGGCACGATACCAACATTCACTTTCACACAGTGGAATACTGTTATTGAAGAAATGGCTGGGACCAGTGCAGCTCAGTTGGTGAATAAATCCACCTGTTATGATTTAGTGTTATAGTAAACTTTCCCAAAAAACAAAGATATGCTGCTGTGATAGGGACTGTCTCACACAGCTTAGTTTCCTCTTTCCTGGCTACCCTTTGGAAGTTAAAGGCTTATTGCCAGCACCCTGTATAGACTGTCTATCTCTGATAGCAAAATGACATGCATAGTCAGATGTCTTTATCGCTGTTTTTCATTTATAGCCCTTCTTACTCCACTCCCACTGTTGCATAAATCATGCCTATTTAATTTGCTTTGTTGTAGAATATTTTTTGTAACATTTCTGAGGAGCATTACTGTTAAGCCATTTATTTTTTGACTTCCATTCTTGGTCAACTCTGATGTCTGCTTAATATTTCTGTAGATGTTTAAAAGGATAAAATGTTACCATCTTTTAATGTGTTAGATTTTTAGTATATTGCCAGCAAAATATTTCTGTTTATTCATAATGTACAGCTGACTAAGCCCAATTCAGATACTCTGAAAAATACTTTGCATGATAATTGTTTTAGAATGGGGGCACAAGTGTTTCTCGCTCTGTGTTGAAGTAGGTTGAGACCTGCTTCAAGTATTCCAGGATAGGCTGTGTAGTTGAAATTTGGCCTATTCTTGATTACTTGTACCAGGAAGCAGCCAGAAGCACATTCCAAAAAAAGAAGCCCTGAAGACAAGGAAACTTCATTACACTAAATACTACAGGTTTCATTTTTATTAACTTTTGCAGATGCATTCAGACAACAGAAGTTAGTGCTTTGCTAATGCTCATATAACAGTGCTGTCCATTTATGTGACCTGTGTAATTTTTGCTAATAATCCAAGCAAAAAACGCAAATAAGTTTTTACAGTGGAACTGTATACATTGTGAGTTTCCCTGTTTGAAAAAACTGCAGTGTCCTATAGGTTTTTTAACTCTGTTAACCAATATATTCTCTTTTTAGGTGTATGTACTAAAACGACCGCATGTGGATGAGTTTCTCCAGAGGATGGGGGAGCTCTTTGAGTGTATACTCTTCACAGCCAGCTTAGCCAAGGTTTGTCAGTTGCATACTTCCACTTATGTTTTTATAACCCATGAATGTTGATTGACAACTATATTTATTTAGGCTGTGAATATAAAACTTGTTCCTCTGCTGTTGCTGTCTTAATTCTCCTTTTTTCTGTTTCTTTGTCTGCCAGTGTATGCTTTATCTGCTATTGCATGGGTAAGTGTTCCCATGGTAACATCAGCATATGGGCTTGTCTCATAATGTGGCCTCCATGAGTCACTCATGATGCCTGTATGAAAGGCTTGTAAGTTACCATGGCTGTAGTGGGAATCTGGAGTTAGCATTACATAAGGCTATATGTCTGTGCAATAGGGCATGGAATAGAAATGAAAGTGTTTTGTACAGTTTGCTTTTTAGTTAAGGTTAGAAATAACAGTAGTCCTTTGTTGTAACAAACCAGATGGAAAAAAAATACATTTGTTTTATACCATAATGCACCTATTAATCTATTCCATTATTGCTACTATTGCTAGCATTTAAAGAGCTAGTGTTCTGGTTGTTACAGTGAGGGAGTAGTGTACATAGTGATTTTATTGCATAGAAAATTGTTCAGTATGTGTGGAAGCTGTTGCTGTGACAGGCGGTTTAGCACAAGGTTTATACCTGTGCCTGAATAGAGAAAGCTACAGCTAACCACATGTTGCATCTCTGCACGCTATTTTGTGCCTGTTTGAATGCAAAGACAGTTTCAGTTTTGTAGGTATTTTTGTAGAGCACAGTAACTCTACATTAATATTTTGCAACATTTAGTAGTTTGCCTTTGTTGTACAGTGTTTGCAAACATCATACAAGTTACATAACTGCATTGTGATGTAGAGATATTTTCATTATCCATTTTAAGCTAGTTATTGTTAGTATATTTTAGGATTTATACTTTATATTCATTTTTGCAGTGCATCTGGAAGAAAAAGAAATGCAGATTATGTTACCAGAGGTTTACATCGATATACAATTTTCAGCATTTATTATTAAAGACAAGGGGTTAATTATTTTGTTTAAAAAGTTTACTTTGCATTATGTAACTCTGTCTACAGTGAAGAGCTTGTTATCTAATATTTTCTATTTCTCTGTAGTTTTCCCTATCTTTTTAAAATATTAACATTATTTGTAATCGGTGACATTTGTAGCCTTAAAAGTAACAAGTATTTTAAAAGGCTGTTGAGTTAATTACTTATGCAATTAGAAGTTGTATGAGCAGTACTTAATTGCAGTTTTGTAAGTAAATTCTGTAGCAGTTACCCTGCATCGTTCTTTTTCCCCCTCTTATATTCCTAAGTATGCAGACCCAGTGGCTGATTTGCTGGATCGATGGGGTGTATTCCGTGCTCGACTCTTTAGGGAATCATGTGTTTTCCATAGAGGAAATTATGTCAAGGACCTTAGTCGATTAGGAAGAGAGCTGAACAAGGTCATTATTGTGGATAATTCTCCTGCATCTTACATCTTCCATCCAGAAAATGCGGTAAGTATTCTGTATTGTTTTGCTTTTTAAGTCATATTCTTTATACACAGTGTACTCTAAAAGCAGTTTCTCACTACTTTAGGAAAAATTATTAGAGGTTTGCACTTAACATCGGACATATCCTGATGAGTTTCACTGCTTATAGGTTCATAGGGAAGTAATAGGCTAACTGCTCTAACAGACCATTTTAAGCCTAGCCATTTTCCGTTTTTGGGTTCGAAATAACCTATTCCATTTGGTTATAGATTGGCCTTACCCATCCCATGGTCGATAATTATATAATAGTCCTAATGAGAGTAACTGGGATCATACCATAGATAATTTTAGAGGACCTGTGCATGGGATAAAGCTTTTATGAGATGCGTCTTTCCATTAGTATTACAGGGAGCAGTCCTGGGCTAAATATTTCATTTCCCATCCATAGATCTTAATTGCACTTGAAAATAGACAGGGATGAATTTTGTTTTATGTGGCTGAGGAGTCTGTTCCATAGCAGCAGTATTGTCTGTGAAATTTACCCGACTCTCTAAATAGTTCCATTGATGCTGCAGAAGAGATTTTGATCCCTAGACCAAGTATTTCTGATGCCATTTGACTTGCTGATGTGCAATAAATCCATGTCTAATGGGATGGAGGATGCCTTGTCTGCCAGACACAGGTCACCACTTAGCAGTCTGTAGAATAATGAGTGTATTGACTGAGCTTTGAGTCAGTCCATGTAGGACATGTTGTTTAGGCCTTGTACCCTTTTAATTAGTTATCTCTGTGGGCGTTCCAGTTATTGCATGTATTTGGACAGATACATACCAAAGGAGCTTACCTCTTAACTGTACAGATTTTCCAGAATGTCCAGATTTTTGCTGCATATTTTTTATCTGTTTTTCATAAAGTTGTGTTTTTTCTGGCAAATCCTTAGCAAGTCATTAAAGATTGAAGTCAGAAAGTAATGTCAGACATTTCAATCTCATACTTCATACCCTTCAGAAAATTCATGCTAATACAAAACCTGATGTTCTTCATGTTTCACTGTTGCAGTTATTACATTTGGGTTATCTGCTTGCAGGTAGCCCTCAGTCGGCCTGATTAACAAAGTCTTGGGTCCTGCGTCGGTTGCTGTCCCTTCTTCCATGACGTCAGGTCATCAGGGGTATAAAACATGCAGTCGACACCATTACATCAGTCTTTCTTGACATGCGGTGCCCGAAGCAGAAGCAGTTCGCAAGTGGCGGTCCAGCCGACTCCTGAAATTTTCGTTTTCGAATTTCAGAACCGAAGTCTTCAACTAAAGCTAAGTACCCCGTTGGGGAAACTTTTTCTTGCTCCTTACCGATGTCAGTAAAAGTTAATAATTGCATTACTTGTGGAAAGCAAATACCTCATAAAGATTTTCATTCGTACTGTATTCCTTGCCTAGGCCCTGACCACGACGTACCTTGCTGTCCGTTTTGTGCTTTATTTAATCAGCACACTATCTGTTGTCGGTATATTTTCACCTGTAAATATTTCGGTTCTCATTTTAATTATCCAGAAATGTCATCGGTTAGCCATCCAACTACCGGGATTCAAAAAAAATGCAAAGATAAAGACAGAGACAGGTCGCCAAGGTCCAAAACTGCCGACGATGCTTCTCCTAAGCCAGTCGCCAGTTCGCCGGTATGCAGTGAGGCGCTTTCACAGCCCCTGATACCTGCTACTTCTGATTCGCAGGCCTCTACTGAGACCCATTCGGAGTCCGATATACCGCGAGATGCTTCAACTATGGAACCCGCAGATGTCTCTACCTTGGATGGGTCCAGAGCCGCTGTGCAGGCCTGTGGACTTTTATATTAAACCGACGCCTCCTTCTTTACTTAGGCCTAAATCTCGATCCATGTCTAAAAAAACCGACACCCAGGCCACATGCTCAGGTCTCTATACCTAAAAAACAAATGATAAGAATAGCTGAAGATCTAATAACTCTAATCAAGGGTAGCCAACTCCACCCCCCCCCCTTCTAAGAGGCCTAGGATTGAAGTTGATTCTGAATCTTCTGATTAGGATTCTGTTTTTTCTGACTCTTCTAATGATCTGGATTTGCCCTTACCTACTTATGAGGATTCTGATGCAAAGGACTCTATTCCCTCTGCTTCCCCTCCTGAGAATTTTTCTTTTGGGGAAACCTTACATACTCTAAGGGAGCATTTCCACTGGGAAAGCCAGGATTTTTCTGATTCAGAAAAGAGGCTTAGGGATTTCCTTCTCCTACCTCAGCATAGGCCTTTAGCTATTCCTCCTGTACTAGACATTGCTAATGATGCTTTCTTGGAATCTAGTTTGGCCCCTGATTCCCTGCCTCCTGCTCCCAGAAAACCTGACAGATACTACAGGGTCTCCGAGTCCCACAAGTTCCTTTTCAAAAATCCTATTGCAGATCCAGAGACTATTACACAGGGGCCCAAAGGCATTAAGGCTTCTACTGCTAAAAATCCTACCCCTTCCGATAGAGACTCCAGGGGGCTGGATAGATGGGGTAAGAAGGTTTACACTTCTGCAACCTTGGCCATTAGGGCTTTAAACTGCCATTTTCATATGTTAAAATATCAGCAACATGTTATTGGACTGCTTAAACAGAAAATGATGTTGATTCCTGACTGTGCGGAAAATAAAGAATTACAGGATTTAATGCATTCTGCCGAACAAGTTGGAAAACATACTTTGCAATGTGGTTTTGATTCATTTGAGGCCTCTTGCAGGGCTACTGTTACTGGGTCTGTAATCAGAAGGCATGCTTGGATTAAGGAGCAATCTTTGCCTGATCATGTTAAAGCTAAATTGTTGGATGCTCCTTTAAATCAGGACCACCTGTTTGGCAACAAGGCTGAGGAAGTTCTTAAAAAGATGGAAAATAAAGCTAAATCTATGCAAACTATTAAAGATTTTTTTACAAGTTCAGCCTCCTAGATTTAGTAGGCACTGGCCCTCTAAGAATTGGTCCTTTCCAGCCCCTTCCAGGTCTTCTCAAGCCAAACCCAGACACAGCAAAAACCCCAGGTTTCAGTCCCAGGGGACTCACAGAACTAAGCAGTGGGGGGCCTCCACTTCCAAGACTGGGAATAATAAGACTCCCCCTATGGTAAACTGTATGAGTGACTTCATTTTAAAATTTCCAAGCACTTATCATCTGACTGCCCCTTTGGGGGGAGAGATTGCTCTTCAAGCAAAGAATTGGGAACTCATTACCCAGGACAAATGGGTTTTAAGTATAGTGTCCCAGGGATACAGATTTCACTTCCACACATTGCCAACACCAAGTAGGTGGCCGGACCTACCCCCAAATCAGTGGGCAGAGGCCCAAAAACAAGTACTTTCTCTCTTAAGCATGGGGGCTATTCAGCTGGTACCAAAAGAGGAAAAGGGACAAGGTTTCTACTCAAGACTTTTCCTGGTTCCCAGAAAAGACGATTCATGGTGTCCTATCCTGGACCTGTCTACTGTAAACACCTTTTTGGAGATTCCAAAATTCAAGATGCTGACTCTTCACCAATTACTTCCTATGCTAGGCAAAGATGCCTGGTTGGCAACATTAGATTTAAAAGAAGCATACCCGCACATCCCAATTAGGGAATCTTGCAGAAGATACCTATGCTTCAAAGCAGGCTACATGCATTATCAGTTCTCTGCACTGCCCTTTGGCTTATCTACTGCGCCTAGGGTATTCACAAAGTGCCTAGCTCTAGTTATTGCATTTTGCAGGCAAAGAAATATTCAAATATACCCATACCTGGACGATTGTCTAATTCAGGCAGAAAGCCAGGACATACTTTTGAATCATCTGGCCTTTGTAAAAAGGGTTCTAACTTGTCTGGGGTACACCATAAACAAAAAGAAATCACACCTGGCACCCTGTCAACAAATTGTATTCCTGGGAGCAAGATTGAATACAACTTCCCAGATGGCTTACTTCATGCCAGAAAAGCAAATTCATTTGACAACCTACTTCAAACAAGTGGCCACAAAAACCCTGCTATCTGCAAAACAAATACTGCAAGCCTTGGGGTTCATGGCCTCCTGCATTCTTCTAATTCCATATGCAAGACTGCATATGAGGAAACTACTGTGGTATCTAAAAAGCCTATGGTGTCAACATTCTCAAGACCTAGAAACAATGATTCCTATCATATCTTGCCTACTTCTAGAGTTCCTTTGGTGGGCAGAGGCCTGCCACCATAACAAGAGACTACCTTTCATACCACCCCCTGCCACCCAAACCCTAGCAACAGATGCATCAGACTATGCATGGGGGGCTCACATGGCAGGGAATTGCACTCAGGGCAAATGGAACCCAAGTCAAATGCACCTGCATATCAATCAAAAAGATATGTTAGCTGTACAGAATGCTCTGACAGCCTTCAAGGACCACATTCTTCCAGGACAACTAATGGTAAAGACGGACAACACCACTGTTGTGGTACATAAACAAGCAGGGGGGCACACATTCTTACCCCCTCTGCAGACTAGCCATGGCATTGTGGAACACAGCCTTGAGCTACCAAGTGCACCTACAAGCTCAATTCCTGCCAGGAAAATTAAATACACTGGCAGACGGCCTAAGCAGAAACCTCATGGACCCACATGAGTGGAAACTGGAACCATGGATTTTCAACATGTTGACAAGCACACGGGGGAGCCCAGATGTAGACCTGTTTGCCTCTCCGCAGAACTACCAGTTGGACAAACTTTGCACAAGGACTCCCCACAAACAAGCCTGGAAAGTGGATGCTCTGTCCTTCAGTCAGTCTATGCCTTCCCCCCTCTGCCTTTGCTGTCCAAAGTACTACCAAAAATCAAACAGGACAAACCAAGGATAATTTTGATTGCTCCAGACTGACCGTGCCAACACTGGTACCCCCTCCTGCACAGTGTATCATGATTATCTCCATGGCACTTGCCTCAGACTCCTTTCCTGCTGTCTCAGCAGGAGAACCAGATTCTGCACCCTTAGCTTCCAACACTGAACCTTGCAGTCTGGCTAATTGCTTAATCTCTCCTTTACCATCCCTCAGCAAACCTGTGATGGGTATCATTTTAGAGGCAAGGAGGCCTAGTACTAGAAAATCTTATGCTGAAAAATGGAAAAGATTCTGTGCCTGGAACCAGTCTCAAGGCATGAGCACAACAGCGCCCAATTTACCTCAGATTTTACAGTACTTAACTGAGATGCTTCACAAGGGCCTGTCTTTTTCCTCCATTAAGATCCACGCCTCAGCCATTTCAGCTCATTATAACACAGAACCCTCCCCTCTTCTCTCATCCACTGCTCAAGCAGTTCCTCAGAGGGGCCAAAAATTTGAGACCACCCAGGAGAGCTCCAACCCCATCTTGGGACCTTAACTTTGTCTTGGGGAAACTCACTCTACCTCCTTTCGAGCCAGCTGCTACTGCAGACTTAAAATTTCTTTCTTGGAAAACAGCTTTCCTTTTAGCAATCACTTCAGCTAGAAGGGTATCTGAATTACAGGCCCTTATGGCAGTGGAGCCTTTCATCATCTTTCATGCGGACAGGGTGTCCCTCAGAACCAATCCATCCTTCATGCCCAAGGTGGTATCCAGTGTGGCTCTTAATCAGTCCATTCATTTGCCAACCTTCTTTCCCAATCCACAGAATAAAGGGGAATAGATTATGCATTCCTTAGATGCAGTATCCATTCCCCTTCATTCTGTGGATACTGCATTCCTTAGATGTGCACAGACAACTTAGATTCTACTTGGACAGGACTAAACTTCAAAGGAAATCTGAACAACTGCTGGTGGCATTTGCTGCAGGGGCAGAGGGGAAGGCTATTTCAAAGCAAACCATTTCTAAATGGATAAGCCATTGCATTCATTTCTGCTATAAGCACCATGGAAAACCTATCCCCCAAGGGATCAGACCTCACTCCACCAGGGCTGCATCTACCTCTACAGCCTTTCTCAGAGGCGTCCCTACCAGGGACATCCTAGAAGCTGCTACCTGGAGTTCTGTATATACTTTCACCAAGCATTATCATTTGCCAGTTTTCTCTAAATCCAGAGCTGGCTTTGCCACTGCAGTCTTGCCGGGCCTTATAGTGGGCCCTAATGCTATCTAAATTCCTCCTCCCAACCATAGCTTTGGGAATCTACCCAAATGTAATGACTGCAACAGTGAAACACGAAGAACATAGTACAGTTGTGTACACTTACCATAAAAGTAGATGTTTGAGTGTATTCACTGTTGCAGTCCTGGTTACCCTCCCTCCCTCCAGCCCCCTAACTTCTTTTGGCTATACCTCTACTTTCCTTTACTATGCTTAAAAGCCTTTTTGGTGTACTTGCTTTTTTGTTGGAGGTATATCTTTGTGCTTTTATGTTTAATTGCTTCCCATTAGGGGGCACCTGACATCTGGGGCAAGAAAAATTGATGTAATGGCATCGGCTGCATGTTTTATATCCCTGACGACTGACGTCATGGAAGAAGGGACAACAACTGATGTAGGATCCAAGACTTTGTTAATCAGGCCGACTGAGGGCTACCTGCAAGCAGATAACCCCAATGTAATGACTGCAACAGTGAATACACTTGAACAGCTACATTTATGGTAAGTGTACACAACTGTACTTTATTCTATCAACCTTCTAAGTTTGTAACAGTAATATTTAAAAAAAAGTCCCTATTTGTGGGCCTTTGTCCTCCGTTATTTATGGCTTTGTCCAAATTTCTTGCTCTAAGAGGCTGAGAGATATGCAAAGAAGACATTATATTCAATGAGTGGCTTAATGAGGGCTGAGTAAAGGGGGGGGGGGGGCAGTGACATCCCTAGATTTAGACATAATCCCATTAGATGTGCAATATAGAAGGACTTTCTTACAAAAATAGACATGTATTGGTAAAACGTTAGGTCATTGTCCACAGAAGTTTCCAAATCCCGAAAAACTGGGTCAACTCTTAGGGGGTGTATTGTCAATGTTGTAGTTCCCTGAGGTAGATGACTTCCCAAAGGAAGGCTGGAGCCATCGTTCTTATGGCAATCAGTGTCTCTACCTTAGGGGATGGCTAGTCCAGTGACATATGAGATGTCATCACTGATCCTTGTAATCTGAGCAGATGACCAGTGACGCTACTAGTTTCCACCAGAGGTTGCACACACAAGGTTTACACACAACCTCCACCAGAAGAATAAAACTGAATGTCAGATACTTCATCTTATCCTGACCATTCAGCCCTAACAGCATTTCAAGTCCATTCCTGAACTGATGTCACCACTGACACAGACAAGCACCCTGTCTGTAGATTCATGATTACAGAGTGAACGACATTTCTTTGATGTACAAAACTTTGAATGTTTATCACTGAAAGCCACTTTTAGTGACCAGTAGAATAAGCTTTCTTGCAGGGTCGGGGGTGGGCTTCCAACTCCCATATCCCCTAACTTATATAGCAACTCCATGGTTGCATTACAGTGGAAAATAGTGAAAAAAAATCTAATGATCTCTGAAAGCAGCATTCAGGCAAATCACCATCAAAAGTGTCTCATGTTCTCACCAACTGTCCACCAGGCCAACAGCAATATGAATATTTTACAGAGGTTGGAGAATAACCTCTGCTAAAAATTGACCTTAACTGAGATGATGTTGCTGAAGATGTCCTTCATGGATGCATCTGCAGTCATAACAAATGGGTTGTCCTGTCGTCAGGCAGCCCTTCGGTCGGCCGGATTCCAAAGTCTGGGTCCGGCCCCGGCTGATGTCGCGCTTCACCCGACGTCATCTCTGCTGGTCTTCGGGTATAAAGGCATCAGCCGACGCCATTTTCCTCAGTCTTTCTTGCCGCGTGGCCAAGCAGAAGCTGTTCGCAGGTGCCGGTCGGTCAGATCCAGAGATTACTACTACCGAATACTACTTCGAAGACTTCTAAAAAGCTAAGTACCCCGTTGGGGACTCTTTCTTGCCTCAGCTGATGTCAGAAAAAGTCAATAACTGTTTAACTTGTGGGAAACAAATACCTCATAAAGATTTCCACTCTTACTGTTTGCCTTGCTTAGGCCCAGACCACGGCGTAGCAGCCTGTTCGCCTGTGCTTCCTTCAACCGACGAGCGGCTTAGGCGTCAGTCGGAGTTTGCTGAACAGTTTTTCGGCTCAGATTTTGCGTACATTATGCCGTCGGATCCTCCGACTACCCAAATTGTTAAAAAACGCAAAGAAAAAGACCGACACTCGCGGTCCGCGGTTTCGGCCGAAACCACGGTTAAGCAAGCCGCGAGTGTCTCGGTTTCGGTCGAAACCGAGAAAACTGGTCAATCTGCAGCCGAATCCATGACTACTACTGAGGCTCCTGCTACCTTATCTGAATCAGCCTCAGAAACTTTGCCTACAACTGTGGTTCCTACTGATCTATCAGACACCATCCCCTTGGATATCTCTACCCCAGCACGTGGTGCTGCTAGGCCTCCTGCAGCCATGTCTATTAAGGCCTTTGCCAGGGCTAAAGCAGCCAAATCAGCTAAATCAGTGCCTGTTAAACCACCCTCACTCAGGCCCACTTCTAGTTCACAAATGCTTACTCTGGCAGAAGATTTAATATCCTTAATTAGGGGATCCCAATCTCACCCAGACAGGGCCTCTCAGCCCCCAGAAAAGAGACCTAGAGCAGAGCCCCCCGAGCCTGTGTCCTCTGATGATTCTGCGGATGACTCAGACATTACAGACCAGCCAGAGGCTCCTTTTTCCAATTATGAAGATTCAGATGCTGAAGAATCCATTCCAGCTGCCTCTCCGCCAGAGGAATTCTCCTTTGGGGAAATCTTACATGCCATGAGAGAACAATTCCAATGGCAGGGACAAGATTTCTCAGATTCAAGAAAAAGGCTTAGGACTTTTCTGCATTTACCACAACATAGGCCCTTAGCTATACCTCCTGTCCTATCTGTTGTGGACGATGCATTTAATGATGTCTGCACTGCACCTGATTCTTTACCTCCAGCCCCTGCCAAACCAGATAGATTTTACAGGGTGCCAGACACTCACCACCACCTATACAAGGCCCCTCTTGCAGACCCCGAAACTATATCACAGGGGCCTAAGGCAGTAGCCTCAACCACAGCAAAAAACCCTATTCCTCTGAAAGGGAATCCAGGTCCTTAGAGAGATGGGGGAAAAAGTCTACACC
Source organism: Protopterus annectens (assembly GCF_019279795.1). Taxonomy (NCBI): domain Eukaryota; kingdom Metazoa; phylum Chordata; order Ceratodontiformes; family Protopteridae; genus Protopterus; species Protopterus annectens. The sequence continues at coordinate 388,429,458 of NC_056732.1, read as the reverse complement.
TCTGCTACTCTCTCAGCTAGAGCTTTAAACTGTCAGTTTCACATGATCCAATACCAAGAGTTTATGCTTGATCAGTTAATTAAAAAGCTGTCCTCCGATGAATCTTTAGATAAGAAATATGTATTAGAAATGGTGAATAACATCCAACAGGTTAGTAACCATTCCTTAAAATGTGGCTATGATGCACTGGAGGCTTCATTTAGATCAGCCATGACTGGCACAGTGATAAGAAGGCATGCATGGTTGAAAGAACAGGTCTTGCCGGATCATGTTAAAGCTAAGCTATTGGATGCTCCTATGGATAAGGCCAGTCTATCTGGGGAACCTGCCCAGCAGGTAATGAAGAAAATGGAAGAGAAGGCAAAATCTGTACAAACAGTTAAAGATTTCCTACAGGTTCAGCCCCCAAGGTTTAGCAGGAACTGGCCTGCCAAAAATTGGTCCTTTCCTGACTCCACAAGATCCCAAAGGGGCAGGAACAGACGCTCTAGGGGCAGAAATCAATCCAGAGGAGGTGCCTACAGAGGACGACAGTGGCAAGGTAATAACCGAGGCACAGACACAACCACTGCCACTACAACAGGACAATCTCAGTGACTTGGCTCTGACTCCGCCTACCAGGGAGCAAATAACAGCACCATTAGGCAGAAAGTTAGCCTTATTCTCAAAAAATTGGCACTATATTACAAAAGACAAGTGGATTTTGCAAACCATAGACCAAGGCTACCGGTTCCACTTCCACACTTTACCAGTAAAAGAGGAATGCCAAACCTGCCCCCAAATCAAAAATAGAAGCCCTGCACCAGATAGCGGAATTAATAAAGATGAGAGCTGTAGAAAGGGTGCCAATAACAGAACAGGGCAAAGGATTCTACTCCAGACTATTCCTAGTACCAAGAAAAGAAAAAAACTGGAGACCTATTCTCGACCTGTCCATCTTAAATACATACATCATTGTCCCAAAATTCAAAATGCTGACCCTACAGCAACTTCTTCCCATGCTGGGCAAGGAGTGTTGGCTGGTAACTCTAGATCTCAAGGAGGCATACCTGCACGTCCCCATTCGACCAAATTGCAGAAGATACCTCAGATTTCTTGCAGGATCAGAGCATTATCAATTCTCAGCATTGCCCTTTGGCTTATCTACTGCCCAGAGTATTCACAAAATGCCTGGCATCAGTAATCGCTCACTGCAGAGTACAGGGAATTCAAATTTATCCATACCTGGACGACTGCCTGTTACAAGCGGACAACAAAAGCAAGCTGACAACAGATTTACAAAGGGTCATTTACTTGCTACAAGCCCTGGGATACACAGTCAATTTTCAAAAGTCAAGGCTGATACCATCCCAGACAAGAACTTTCTTGGGCGCGGAATTGGACACAGTAAAACAAATGGCATTCCTAACTGCAGAAAAACAAAAGAACTCCCTCTTTACTTCTTAGCATTAACAAAGCAGAACAAACTAACAGCAAGAAAAGTTCTGCAGGCCTTGGGCTTCATGGCATCATGCATAATCTTGGTCCCACATGCCAGACTACATATGAGAAAGTTACAGTGGTACCTAAAGAATTTATGGTCTCAACACAGGCACAGCTTAGAAACAGAAATACCACTAATCCCATGCTTAAAACAGGAGTTCCTATGGTGGGCTCGGGCATGCCAGTCAAACCCAGGCTTGCCCTTCCACAACTTTCGAACAAACCAAACCATCACAACAGATGCCTCAGACCTAGGATGGGGGGCACACATGCTGGACAAATGTGTACAAGGACTGTGGACTCAGAACCAGCTGCACCTGCACATAAACCAAAAAGAAATGCTGGCAGTAAAACTGGCAATCCTAAAATTCAGACCATTCCTCAAAGAAGGCCATTTGATGATAAGGACAGACAACACCACAGTCATGTGGCACATCAACAAACAGGGAGGCACTCATTCTTACCCCCTATGCAGAATGACTTTGGACCTTTGGAATCTGGCTCTCAGCTACAACATCCAGTTACAGGCAATATTTGTACCGGGGAAAGAGAACACCCTAGCAGACTTTTTAAGCAGAACCACCTCGGATGCTCACGAATGGATGCTACACCCGGACATCTTCAAGACCATCACAAAGAAATGGGGAATTCCACAGATAGATCTATTCGCTTCCCCACAAAATCACCAGCTCAAAAAATTCTGCACAAGGACATTCCACCCACTTGCATGGAAGGTGGACTCTCTATCCTTCAGCTGGAAAGGCCTGACAGCATATGCATTCCCACCTCTTCCCTTGATGCACAAGGTACTACTGAAAATCAAAGAGGAACGTCCAAGGATAATTCTGATAGCTCCGAACTGGCCAAGACAACACTGGTACCCATTGCTGAGGAGCATGTCTCGGGAGAAAATGTGGTCAATACCCCTGATGCCTCTGATGTTAACTCAGAACAACTACAACATCATACATCCAAACCTAAAAACCTTGCAACTGACTGCCTGGAACATCACATAGCAGTAACTAACCCAGACCTTTCACAAAGGGTTAAAGACATTATCCTTGAAGCCCGCAGACCTTCAACAAGAAGGAACTATGCAGGAAAATGGAAAAGGTTCGTCATTTGGAGTACTGAAAGAGGAAAAGATGTGTCGAACATAGATATTGCTAACATTCTGGAGTACTTGGCAGAGCTTCTACACACAGGCCTGTCCTATTCCTCCATCAAGATACATGCATCAGCTATTTCAGCAGAATACAGCTTTGTTCCTCCTGTCTTTTCACATCCTCTACTCAGACAGTTTCTCAGAGGGATCAAGAATGTAAAACCTCCTAGGAAACCACCATTACCAGCATGGGACTTGAATTTTGTACTAGAAAATTGACACTCCCTCCATTTGAACCAGCAGCAACAGCAGATCTACAACACCTGTCATGGAAAACTGCTTTCCTACTGGCTATTACTTCAGCAAGGAGGGTTTCGGAACTACAGGCCTTAATGGCAGTGCAACCCTTCCTAATCTTCCATCAAGATAGGGTGTCCATGAGAACTAATCCTACATTTATGCCTAAGGTGGTATCCAGAGTGTCTTTAAACCAGGCAATCCACCTACCTACCTTCTTTCCCAATCCACAAAACAGAGGTGAAAGAATAATGCATACCTTGGATGTACATAGACAGTTACGCTACTACCTGGACAGAACCAAAGGTAACAGAAAAACTGACCAGCTCTTTGTAGCCTATGCAACAGGAAGGGAAGGAAAAGCAATTTCCAAACAGACAATCTCCAAATGGATAGGAAATTGCATAAGATTCTGTTATTCCTACCATGGAAAACCAATTCCACAGAACATAAGACCTCATTCTACAAGGGCCACAGCCACTACCACAGCTTTCTTAAGAGGAGTGGCAACCAAGGACATTATTGAGGCAGCTACTTGGACCTCCGTGCATACATTTGCCAAGCATTACAATTTACCTCTATATTCTAGATCCCGAGCAGGGTTTGCCACTGCTGTACTGCAAGGGATCCTGACTACACCATAATTATTATTCCTCCTCCCCTAGTTTGGCTATGGTATTCTACCCATTTGTTATGACTGCAGATGCATCCATGAAGGACATAGTACAGTTTTGTACCTACCATAAATGTAGATGTCCGAACTGGATAGCATCTGCAGTCAGGATTACCCTCCCTCCTTCCCCTCTGCGGTACTCCTAGAGTATTTACCCTCCTAATAGCTAGCTGGGGGGGGGTCTCTTATGGTGTATTTGTTTGTATATATGTACATACATGTTTTTTTTTTTTTGTGTTTGCCTTCTACTATTTTGGAAACATTGGCATTTATCCAAAATCTAGCTTTCCAAGAGGGCAATTGGCATCTGGGGCAAGAAACACTGAGGAAAATGGCGTCGGCTGATGCCTTTATACCCGAAGACCAGCAGAGATGACGTCGGGTGAAGCGCGACATCAGCCGGGGCCGGACCCAGACTTTGGAATCCGGCCGACCGAAGGGCTGCCTGACGACAGGACAACCCATTTGTTATGACTGCAGATGCTATCCAGTTCGGACATCTACATTTATGGTAGGTACAAAACTGTACTTTATGAATACTTTCATTGACTGCAATGGTGAAGTAAACATGCTTCAGATTAAGAACAGAGAAAAAACAAAATAATTTAAAAAAAATCCATGTTTTCAGGTTTTTCAACTGGGGTTATGTAAAACGAAATCCTGGATCAAAAAATATGGGAAACTTTTCTTATGGGAAACTTTTCATAACAACCAAGCCTGAAGAGTTCAAGAGATGAAAACAGTCTTGTACAATGCCATTCAATTCTTCTAACAAAAATTACATCCTGTTGTGGTACAAATATACAAGCATATATGTAAGAGGTATTACTATGATGGAATTTTAAAAAAATAGTGAATAAACTACATAATACAAATGTCGCAGGGCCTTCACAAACGGTCCAAACACTGAAAATAAATGCAGGCTAAAAAAGCTCAAAGGAAACTCACTCAGTAAATTCATTAAGGGGTCAAGGGCTGACTATGAAATCTGCATGATCACTACTGCTATGGGAAGTAAGGAAGCTGTTTGCGTTTATATAAGGAAATTCAATGGAACTAACCAAGAAAACAGCTCATAAACTTGTTAATACAGTTTGATTACTTTTATATAAATGTAAATTTGTCTACGTCACAAGTGATAATTCAATAAAAGTGTTAAAAAAACAAGGTATTCACTAATCCTAAAACAATACCTTATATATTCAAATATTTCATAACAACTTTTTAAAAAAATGCAGAAGTTTAGAATTTATGCTTGGTGACTTAAAACCATATCAGTCTGTATTTCAGAAGAAAGAATTGTAGCATCACTGAACAAAATTAAAAACACTACCTGGGATTCAGAAAGACTTACTGCAGTGCAGAAGCCTTACATTTGAAGGTTTCTGCTTCACTCTAAGCCTTTCTGATTCATAGACCACTCGATCTGTAAGGTTATCACCTTGCAGCAGATCTCAGTATAGAGATCGGTCTCGTGGCAAAGCCACATACTAGTGCAGCAATCCTGGGGAGTAGTTAAAGCTAATTAGCCATATGCTGTCATCTGAAAGTGTCCATGGCTCTCAATTTTCTCAGCTGAACTTTTCAGAGAATCAGTTGGCCAAGTAAAATTATTCTCTAGGAAGAAAAAGTGACCATCATAATGCTTGTGGTGTAGGTAAGTTCGTAGAAGACATGCAGTTAGGGGGTGTGTTAGTGTGTGCATGTGTGTGGACAATGTGTGTTTGGGGGGGGGCATGAATGAGGCTACGTGCATGTGTGTGTTTGTATGTGTGTAGATATGTGTCTGCCTGTGTGGTCACCCTGTGGAAATTAGTTAGGGAATCGAGAGTCTGGATATATGCGTTGGTTTGTGTCTTTGAGTGCTTCTGGGAGTGTGATTGAGTGTAGTAGTGAGTCTTGTTTGTTGATGTTTGGATGTGGATGCATTTGAGGGAGTGACGGTGCTTGCGAGTTTGTGTGTGTGTGTGTGTGTGTGTATATACATGTACGTAAAGGGTACCTTTACAACACGATGCATGGACCTCTAGAGAGAACACTAACATGATAAGGTGTGATAGCACCAGTGCTCAATTCAGGTTACTAATAATGAGCCATTAATAAGGTCTTTCTCATTGCAGCCATACCTGTCTCTGAATCACATCGTTGCAATTATTCGCCAGTCCACATTGGGCAATTAGTGGGAGCTGTGAGAATTTTACTGAATCTTAGGGACTGTTTCTCCAGACCCAGACAGTATGCCTGGAAGTTTTTACCACAAAGTCATTGATAACCTTGTTAAACCTCTGATGTGAAGTTGTTCAATCTTGCCGTTCATTCTTACACATGGGTTCGGAGCCGATCCTTGGCTCCGAGTCGGCCTCTTTTACAAGCTGAAGATCTCAGAGTAGCTCGAGGCCAGGTCCCTATCCTGTGATGCTCTCTGTCCTACCTCAGATCTAGTTTACTGCTGCAACAGATCGGAGGTCGTTGGAGAGCTTGGGCCAGTGTAGTGGAAAATTTTCTACTTATTGTACCAATTTAGCTAAGTTTTTTCCAGTTTTCTACTTAGACTGCTTTTGTTGGGCTGGTTAGCCTTTGTTTAGCTCAGTTTTTTGTTGTGCTGATGATATTTTCGTCCCTTTTAAGAGCAGCTGCTCTTAGGCCTTTGGCCATGCTTTAGTAGTTTCCGATCCCTTTAATGTGTTTAAATAGTTAACTTTGCAGTGTTTCAACTATTGTTATAGTGTTTGCAGTGTGTGTGTGCTATAGTTGTTAGACTAATTCAGTATTTGTTGATTGGTGCATACTATTGTTTTTCTTGTGAGTATGGCTGATCAAATAGAAAAGCAGAAATCAGGCTTTAAAAAGTGCCCAAAATGCCGGCAGAAAATGTCTATCAGGGGACTCCCATGTCAGTTGTGTTTATTGCTTGGGGCCCGTTCACCTCCAGGAGGATTACTCTATCTGCCACTCTTTCAGTAACCGTGTTCTGCTAAAACGGAGAAGAAAGCTGGTGGATAGAGGCTTGCTGAAGCCTGATTTTCAGGAGTCCTTGGACAAGGCAGACCAGACTTCCAAGTCATCGAAGGGGTTGAAGTCCTCCAGAGCTTCCTCGGATCCCAGGCCATCGGCTCTGAGCCATGCTGTGAAGGTGCGGTTGCCAGTGTTTCGGAGCCAGTCCCCGATTTTGGAGCTGGTCTCCGAGACATTAAGGTCTTCCAACCTTCAATCGGTGGCTTCTTCGGTTCCTTCGACTCGTTCCTCTAGAACCCTCTCTGGATGTGGATGTGGACCGGGTGGTGCAGAGGCTCCTCGAGAACCCGGCACTGGCCAAATTATTATCGGCTTCGACTCAGCCGGTTTCGGAGCCTAAGACTATAGCACCTGCTGTGACTACTCCTCCTCCGAGCTGAGCTGGGCCTTCGGAGCCGGGGATGGAGGATCTGATGATTGTGGAGCCTTTGGAGCCGAGGCCTGTTCCAGTGCTATCGGCTCCATCAACTCTGACTTCTTCAGTGCCGTTGGAAGAGTGTGGGAGCCGACACTCTCTGGTCGGCTCCGGGGGGAATGCGTCAGTTCCAACCCTTCCTCTCAAAGCGTCGGTGCGGATGAGCTCGGCTCCTTCCTGTGGCTCAGAGCCCACTGTCTCGACGCCGGGGAGGTTGCCATCTTCTTCAGAACCTTCCTCGGGTCGGAGCAGTGGAGCCTTCGATGCTATAAGGACGGTTATGTCGTCCAAGACACACCCATCAGTCAGGGCCCTCCTCCTCCTCTCCTAAAGTGCCGCTTTCTGCCTCTACATCGCAGGTCCCTGTGAAGCGTCGAAACCCAGAGCCTCAGGTAACCCCATTGAGTGACCCTTGTTCTACTGAGATCTCACCAGAAGCCCCCACTGATGAGGTTCCCAGGAAGAAACTTTGTAAGAGGAGGCATTTAGACTCCCCGCAGGAGTCTTTGACATCAGACACCGACTTAGAGGAGTCAGAAGGGTTCCCGTGGTCCCCCTCAGAGGATATCTCTTTTGCTGATATCCTGGAGGTCCTTAAGCAGAGGGGTGACTGGCAGTCCGCTAGCCCTACTGAGGATGAGTCAGTGCTCCTGAAGGCCTTTTAGTTTCAACCTTCCACCTCCTGAGTGACTCCTCCCTTTGACGAACTAATGGAATTGGTTGCTCGAAGGGCGTGGGGGTCTCTTGATACTATGGAACCTGTCCCTCAGAGGCCCAACAAGTTTATCACCTCCCCCCAAGATAAGATGTTCCTCACTAAGGGAGTTCCGGTTGATGCCATGGTGGTAGCGGTGGCCACCAAGAAAGAGCTGTCCAAAACCTCTTCTACTGTCCATCCTCCTAATAGAGATTCCAGGACTATGGACCGGTAGGAAAACGCATCTTTAGTTCTGCGACCTTTGCTATGCGATCGCTTAACTACTTGACTCATTTTACTTGTCTTCAAAGAGATCTCCTAAAAGAGCTGAGAGATATTCTGCAGGGTAGTACAGATGGAGGTGTCTCTGAGAAGGTGACAACCTAGCTTAATACCCTTAATTCCATAGTTAAATCGTACATGCAGCTCATTTCCTATGCAGCCGATGGTTCGAGTCGACATTCCTGATGCGCTTATCCTCCTTTGCGGAAGCCTTCAAGTCTTCCTTTGTAAACACCCCATTCGATGGCTCGTCTCTTTTTGGGCCCAAAGTCAAGGAGACACTTACTAGGTGTGAGCAAGATGGAAAGACTCTATCTGCCATAGGAGTCCGTTTTTCCACCCCTACCAGACCATACCCCAAAGGGCAGAAAGGTGGAAAAATGTGGTTCCAGAAGTCCCAAGGAGCTTTCCAGAACACACGTAGTGAACCCCCCTCCAGGGGCAGAGGAGGGGGTAATAATGGAAGACACTGCCCCAGCGGCAGAGGAGGTCCGCAAAACCAGGGTGACAGGGATCAGTTCTTTGGTAAGCCCTACCAGCTCTCCTGAAAGGAGGCCCGATTGTCCTACTCTGGAGGCAGTCGGGGGTCGCTTGGCTTTGTATCCGGACACCTGGCTAGGAATTGCAAGAGATTCTTGAGTGCAAAGCATTGTTACCAGAGGTTACATTATGCCATTCTTAGAAAACCCACCTGTTTGAAAGAAATTCCCAGGCGTTCAGTCTCAGGGATCAAGCAGCCATAGAAATCCAGAGGCTGCAGGAAAAAAGTCATCCAGCCAGCCCCAGCAGACCAGATAGGATCCGGAACTTACTCCAGATTATTTTTAGTTCCAAAGAAAACAGGGACTGGAGGCCCATCTTGGATCTCATCAGACTCAACACATTCGTAAAGAAGGAGACGTTCCGGATGGTCATGCTTCAGTCGATCCTCCCGTTCCTCGGAATGGGTGATTGGATGTGCTCTGTAGATCTCAAGGATGCGTACTACCATATCAAAATGGCCAGACCATCCAGAGATCATTTGCGTTTTCGGCTGGGAGCCAGTCACTACCAATTCCGAGCACTGCCCTTTGGACTCGCAACAGCCCCCAGAATGTTTACCAAATGCATGGCAGTGGTTACGGCTCACCTGAGGCATCTAGGATACCGGCTCACCTGAGGCATCTAGGATTCCAAGTGTTTCCGTATCTGGATGACTGGCTCCTTACCGCCACCTCCATGCGTCAACTAATTCTGTCCAGCGATCACAGATTCGATCTCTGCTCTCAGTTAGGTATAACTATAAATTTCGACAAGTCTGCGTTGTCACCTTTGCAACGTATCTCCTTTATTGGAGCAGAATTAGACACCACCACCGCCACAGTAAAATTGCCTGTGGTCAGAATAGCCACTCTTCGAAACCAAGTATCAGACATTTTGCAGAGAAAAAAAGTACTGGCCTCTCAAGTACTGAAACTACTTGGTACCATGGCTGCTACCTTCATAGCAGTTCCTCTGGGACGTATGCACATGAGGATTCTTTAATGGTTACTCTTCACTTAGTGGTCTTACCAATAACATCCGATGTCATTCTTAATCATGATTACAGACTCTTGAAAGAAGGATCTTCGCTGGTAGTTGACTAGCCACCAGGTTACAGTAGGTCGACCATTTGTTTCTCCCCCACTGTCAGCCACAGTGACCACAGATGCTTCTCTGATAGGGTGGGGGGGCTTTTTCAGGGAAGAACAGCCGAAGGCACCTTGTCGGAGACAGAGCCACAGTTGCACATCAGTGTTCTGGAGCTGAGACCGGTGCTTTTGGCGTTGCAGCACTTCTACGACTCTCTTCCTCTAGGGGCAATTGCGATAGACAGACAACATGTCTGTGGTCTGGTACATCAGCAAGCAAGGGGGAACCAAGTCTTACCCTCTATGTCAAGAGGCCTTAAGAATTTGGCAGTGGGTGGTATCCATCGGGCGCTTTCTGATAGCAACGCATATCTCGGGGAAATCCAACGTGATTGTGGACAAACTGAGCAGAGACATTCTGTTACCGCATGAGTGGTCTCTCAAAGACGAGGTTGCAGAGATGATTTTCTGCAGATGGGGCCAGCCTTGCTGTGACCTGTTTGCATCCCGTATGAATGCCAAATGCAGAAGCTACTTTGCCCTGAATCCCCCTCCAGGGGACAGCCCAAGGGACTCGCTCGTACACGATTGGCCCCTGGGAGTCCTATATGCCTTTCCACCAACTCCTCTGATTCTGAAATTCTTACAGAAAGCCAAAAGCCTGGGATGGACTGTAATCTTAATAGCCCCTTTTTGGCCTTGACAGATTTGGTTTCCCTTCCTTCGACTCTATCAACTGGAGGAGCCTTGGATTCTGGACCCAGTTCCTGTCCTGCTGACACATTCGTCAGGGGCCCTCCATCCCTCCCTTCATTCCCTCAGACTGACAGCTTGGCTGTTCCGATTCCCAACCTAGCCAGGTCACACGACTTTTCTTCAGAGGTACAGCATATTCTTGTATCTTCGCATAAAGCTTCCACTAGAAAGTTGTATGCCAGTAAATGGAAGCGATTTGCTTTTTGGGCCTCCCAGAATAACATTGATACTTACGTTGCCCCGATTGCTAGTGTTCTGGAATTCCTATCTAAGCTTTTTCATGAAGGTGCTGCAGCTGCCACTATAAGAGTTCAATTGGCTGCAATTTCGAATTTTCACCTCGGAGCTGAAGGTTCTAATTTGATGTCTCACAGATTATGTAGGGCCTTCTTAAAGGGTTCCTCCTCCGGTTATGATATTGATACATCAGTAACCACAGGCTCACCAGCACAAAAGAGGGAGGGACTCCAGTAATTTTGAGGATTTAAACCAAAAAAGGGGGGGGGGTAGAAAACGTAGAGAATATGGAGGGATTATTCCGGAAGTTTGTACAGAAACATTAGCAGGAAATGAATATATCATCCTACCCTCTCTCCTCCTTGGAATTAAGCATTCGTAATAAAGGTCTATCATTTATACCTAGTTGCTTTGTTTCAGAGGATTATTTTGCTAAAGATGTGGTTGAGTTTTGCAGAATTCTTTAACTTGAAGTTGTTTTTTCAGGATAAAGGAAATACTGATGTTCATGATCATTTTAGATACCACAAATCTACGTTTTCACCCCCGATACATCACAGTGTACTAGCATTCCAAAATTCCACCCTTAGAGATCCCCATTTCCTCTCTAGGAATAGCCAGATTAAATCAAGTAATGTAACCACACAAGAGATGAATGTCATTTCCAAGTTAGCAGATAATCACGAGATAGTTATTCTGAAAGCAGACAAAGGAGGTGCTGTGGTGGTGCAAAACTGGGAACAATATGATAAGGAGGCCAAAAATCAACTGGCGGACAACAGATATTATGTGCAACTTACATATAACCCTACTAAAAACTTTCAAAAACAGATAGTTGATTTTCTATCACTAGCTGTAGAAGAAGGAATCATCACTGATAATGTTAAGAAACAACTTACCATTTTGGACCCTAGTAATCAGTACATATATTTTCTACCAAAAATACAAAAAACCTGTAAAATCCCCCTGGCCGGCCAATAGTGTCTGGAAGAGGATCTATGACTGAGCCACTTTCCCAATATTTAGCTAATTATTTGAAGCCACTATTAAAGTGGGTAAGGGCTCGTCTGAAAGACACTATAGAATTCTTGCTGGTCATCTCTGAAGTGCAAATAGAAGATGAATGGATACTTTGTACCCTGGATGTCAAAGCCCTTTATACCAATATCCCACATTGGGCAGGCATCCAGGTGTTAGAATATTGGTTATACAGGTCAGACTTGTATCCACAAGGTTTCAACACTTTTCTTCTGGGTCTAACTGAGCATGTATTAACTAAGAATGTCTTTTTCTATCACAATACATGTTATCTACAAATCAAAGGTACAGCTATGGGGGCCTCTTTTGCTCCTATATATGCAGATTTATTTATGGCATATATAGAAGAACAAATTATTTATCATAGTTCCCATAATCTGTACCCTGACCAAATAGATATTTGGAAAAGATATTTAGATGATTGCTGGATGGTATGGAGAGCGGATGCGGGACATCTGGCAGAGTTTGTAGAATATCTAAATGAAAACAAATGGGGAATTGAATTTGCGGTAAATGATCATAAAGATAGTATTACTTTTCTGGATGTATTGATAACTAGAGCTCCAGACAACACTTTGACAACAGAAGTATATCGTAAGTTCCCCGAATATAATTCCCTTCTCAATGCCTCCAGTTGTCATCCCCCTCATATATGTAGAAACATTCCTAAATCGCAATATATGAGGGTGAAACATATTTGCTCAGAGGATGACCCCTATTTGCACTTCAGGGATGACCTGACTAAGAGATTGAAAGAAAGAGGCTATAGGCCAGGCCATATTATGCAGGCTAGGAATACTGTCAATGGTATGGACAGGGAAACTATCATGACAAGCAGGGTAGAACTAAGGGCCAATTAAGGCTAGTGACTACTTATGGTAGAAATATTGGGGCACTAATTGATAGTGTGCAAACTAACTGGAACATCATTAGGGCAGACAATAGGCTCTCCGAATTACTGGGAGCAGAGTGCCATTTTTCCTTTAGGAATGGGAAAAATTTGGCGTTGTTCTTTAACCACTATAAGCAGAGTGATTATAAACCTAAGGAAAGGTTACAAAGAACTATTGAGGGACAAATTGCCAAAGAATGTTTTCCATGTGGTCACTGCACACAATGCAGTAGGGTATTACAAACGAATAGTTTCAGTAGTAAAAATACCAGTGCAGTATTTGATATTCCTTTTTTTGTAAACTGCAGCTCAGATTGGGTTATTTACTTGGCCACCTGCAAGTGCTCTGCTTTCTGTGTAGGTCAAACGTCAAGAGCGTTTAAACATAGAATTTCTACACATTTTAGTGAAATTAAAAATAAAAAACACACAAATGCTTTGTATAAACATACTGAAATTCACCAAACAGCATCTTTCCATTTTATTGTTATAGACAGAATTCTGGGAATCAAATACAATAAATCTGGATGGCATGAGTTACTTAATGCTAAAGGGAGAAAATGGATTATTAAACTGAGAGGGATTTTTGCCCCAGGATTAAATGAACACCTCTAATTGGTTTCTGGGCTAGTGACACAGTATATAAATGTATGAGTTTAATTGTGTCTTTACACTGATGAAGGCTTAGAGAATTTTAAGCCGAAACCAGTCTGTTACCCTTGTATACTGATACTTTAACTGATGTGAAACAATACATTATTTTACAGCTACCACTATCTGCTGGTTATTTTTTTGGTATGTGTGGGTATTTTGAGACCTTGCAGAAGCCTTACTTGCAGGAATCCATTTTGGACTGGCCTTCTTAAAGGGTACCATTCATCTTAGGCCACTTGTTAGACAACCTTTTACTCCCTGGAATCTAAATTTTGTGCTGTCACGGATTAGTCTTCCTCCCTTTGAGCCTGCATCATCCTGCCATTTAAAGTTTCTTTCTTGGAAAACTATTTTCTTGGTGGCCATTACCTCAGCACGTAGTATGCCTGAGCTTCAAGCTCTATCTATCAAACCCCCCATATTTGGTCTTTCACCCTGACAGAGTATCACTGACGACTAATCCTTCATTCCTTTCAAAGGTGTGTTCCGAGACTAACCTGAATCAAACTATCGAACTTCCAACTTTTTTTCGTAACCATTCTAATAAGTTGGAATACATGTTGCATAAACTTGATGTTCACAGACAATTGAGATTCTATTTGGACAGGACAAAGGAATTTAGAAAATCTGAACAACTCTTTGTCTCTCATGCCGACACTAAGAAAGGGCTACCAGTGTCTAAAATTATCCTTTCCAAATGGTTAACTGACTGCATTAAATTTACATACTCCTCAGCGAACCAACCGAGTAAGGCGTGAAAGCGCATTCCACTAGGGCTGTTTCCACTTCTTCTGCTTATGCGGCTTGATTGCCTTTGGATACTATATGTGCAGCTGCCACTTGGTCTAAGCCGCATACCTTTATCACTCATTACAAAGTGGACAGGGCCTCCAGAGACAGGGCTTCCTTTGGTTCCACTGTCCTCAGGAATATACTCCTGTGAGCCATCCAGGATTAGGGTGCTTGGGATGTTACCCATGTGTAGGAATGAACGGCGAGATTGAACAACTTCACATAAAGAAGTTATTGTCCTTACCATAATGTTCCATGTGAGTTGTTCACCTCGCCTTCATTCTTACATTCCCTCCCGCCTTCCCCCTCCAGGTTCTCGAAGAATGAGTAAGACTTGGGGTCTGGTGGGTCTTGTTCTGTGACTTCTTACTCCGGTTGGAATATATGTTATGTGTTATATCTGTTACATGCTGGGATCAGCAAACTAGAGAGCATCATGGGATAGGGACCTGGCCTCAAGCTACTCTGAGATTCAGCTTGAAAAAGAGGCCGACTCGGAGCTGATGGATTGGCTCCGAACCCATGTGTAAGAATGAAGGCAAGATGAACAACTCACATGGAACGTTATGGTATGGACATAACTTCTTTTTCATTATATTTAACAGGTACATAACTGAACACATACCAGATCTGTGCTGTTATGATAATTTGTCCCTGTAATCAAAGGAAGAGGTGAATTTAGACCTGGCTGTTGTTAGCTAAATAAACCTAACTTGCATATTTTGCAAAACAATTCAGAGAACACTGATGGAGTTATTGTATAAAGACAGTGGCGTCATTTTAAACCTTTACTTTATACATATACTCATAGGTGTATATTAGGAAATTCATCTAAAAGTTTTGACCCCAGCCACTGCAGTTTACCTATGTTCACTCTCAGTAAGAGACTTAGAGGACAGATCTGGGGTGAATGGACAGTTAGTTACCTATCCATTTGTCTAAGCTAGATTTAAAGAGAGTGAGGGAACTACTTTGTTTGATATGGAATGAGTGCTTATTCCAAAGGTAGAGTACTCTTTGGGAAGGATATCTGCCAGCAGGTCCTGTTTATAGTGCAGTGTAGGTTTAGGTCCCTAGAGCAAATATTTGTAGTATTTACAGTTTTATGAAGGTGTGTGTGTGTGTGGGGGGGGGGGGTCAAGCAGGTCAGGATCATTTGCAGTCTAGTCTAGGGAGAGATCACGACATACGAGTCTGTGTTTTTTCTAGTTGGCCACATGCTTGGATAGGTAGATGTGAAAGGGGCTATTATACTCTAATACATGCCAGAAAAGAGAGGAGTAGAGCAGGACAATCACTCTCTTGGATCTGGAGGCTATGCCTTTCATAATTAGTTGGGCTAGGTAGAAGGGTTTCCTAATGGCAGTTGGTTCATGGTGGTCAAAGGAAAATTCATTGTCCATGAATTTGTCTTGGTCTGTAATGACATTATCAGTTTTGAGGGGTGTAATTTATGTGAAAGTTGCAAGGTATTCTTTTTCCCAAAGAGTACAAGTACTATTTTTTTTTTTTGCAATGCACTTTAGTCCATGGTCTTGGCACCATGAATTTGTAGTAAGGCCCTCTTCGAGGGTGTGTCTGTTACTGTGTCAGTATCCTGGCTGAAATCACTGTTACAGTATTCTTAATCAGTGAGTTATCACAGCTGATGTCCAGCCAGGGTACTAAAGCTTTGCCTTCCCAGGATCGTACATCCAACACTTGGCTAAAGATCATATGCTTAAAAGTATATAGGCAAATGTATGAGTGTAAATCCTCAGCCTAACTTACCACCAGCCCAAGAGCAGCTCATATATCCATCAGACTAAATGTTGTTTGGTCATAAGTACCACTGCTTCAAGTAAACAGATAAGTACCCCATTAGGGAACCTTCCTTTCTCTTTCTAAATTGTTTTGATTACCAGTAGAATGAAGTGTCTCTTCTGTTTAGGAGTGGAACATGACTGCAAGGCATGTTCCTTTTGCCAGTCATTTGTACTTAAGACATTGTGATCCTGTTTGTCCTCACTCAACATGTTTCTGTTGACCCATTGTCTAAAACACTTTGCCCATTCCAAGACAGCAGATCCCACTTCCCCAGATGTATATCAACCACTTAAGAAAAAGCTGGAGACACAGATGGCTCTTTCTGTCTCTGACGTACCTGCTGAGGTTTCAGGACTCGAGGCCAATATGACATAGGAGGATCTTACAACTATAAAACAAAAACATGTACTTGAAACTGCGTCCACAGCTTAAACCCAAAATTTATTCCCTTGTAAAAATAGTCAGGATAGGAGGATCTTACAGCTGAGGAATCCACAGAAAAGGCTGAACCATGAATTATCTTCTCAGAAGGGCATTCCCTAGATACCATTTAGGGAAGAGATCCCAAGTAAATTTACTGAGGTATGTCAGAGATCTGAAGCACTATGTTTGGTTCAGGCAGACATCACTCCAAAAAAGATGTTCCAGAAAACTAAACATATAACTTCTCCCCCTCCTCCTCCTCCTCTTTCTAGGGAGAAGTAATGGATAGATTTTTCTCAAGGTTTGCTGAAGGTCATTTTGGTCCTGAAGTCTCCTTCCTAGTCTTCCCTGCCCTCCTCCACACACACACAAACTCTGCTCAGAGGTTTGCTGTGGATTCATCTTCATCTGGCGATGAGGAGGAAGTTTCTGATTCTGATCATTCCCTGGCCTATTCTTCTCAAATCCACTCTCCTAGCCAAATCCCTTCAGATGATGAAAATTCCCTTTTTCCTGACTCCTGTGGAATATCTCCTTTTTGAGAGACAATATTAAACATGGTGAAGGGTTTTAAGTAGGAGTCTAGGCAGATTACAGAGGTCCAGAAAAGATACTACAGCCTCTTGGAAATGGACACCCCAGCCCATTCCCAAATTCCTCCTTGTTATTGGAGCTTTCTTGGATGCCTTTCAGTCCACCTCTACTGCCCCTGACTTGCAGCCCCCTTCCCCCAAAAGGCCAGAAAGATTTTTTTTAAGTCCCCAGTGATCTTAAGTTCTTGTTTAAAAATACTGTGGTGGACCCCTCTGCAGTATCTCTCTTTTCTGATAAACATTCTAAGCTCCTTCCTAATGCCAGTGTCCTCCTTTCAGACTAAGTTAGCAAGACTCTTTGGATAGGTGGGGTAAAAAGGTTTATACCTCTTTTATTTTGGCATTCTGGGGTATCTGTTACCAAACCCAAATGACCAAGTATTTGATATCCATCCTTAATTCATTGAACAAGGTAGTGGTGGCTTGACCAGGAACTGCTTCTAAACAACAAGTGTTGTCCCTTACTTAACTGGGCTAAACAAGTAGCCAGACACAGCATTAAATGTAATTATGATGCTGTAGAGGCATTGTCCAGAGCAGCTGGTAATGGCTCTGTCAGGTATGCATGGTTGCAAAATTAGCCCATACCCGAAGACTTTAAAGCAAAATTTATAGATTCCCCTTTAGAAAATAACCTCCCAATTAGACCTGAAGTAGCTAATCTTTTCATAACCATCCCAGAACAGAGAAAAATATGAACAAGTGCCAACTGCTTATATTAACCTCCATACCTAGATACCAGAGGAATTATCCAACCAAACCCACCCTTCTCAGAAGAGATCTTAGATCCAGCCAGAAACACAAGCTGGTCTCCAAAACGAGATTCCCAGAGAAACCACAGAGATTCCTCCTCTGGTAGGCCTCTCTTTGGGTTAAATCTCTGTGACTGTCTATATAGTCTTCTCTCACATCCACACACATCCCAGCCTTACTACTTTCAAGAAGGCTGACACAGTCATTCTCCACCTAGGAAAAGTTTTAAACAGACCAATGGGTACTTTCTGTTATAAAAAAGGGCAACAATGTGTCTTGGATGGAAGTCCCCTTCTAAATGGCATGCCTCCCCATCCCCACAAACAGATCCATCTGCTTGCACCTACCTATCCTATGGGAGTTACAGGTACAAGACACAATAGAACCAGTGCCCCAAGAATTTATGCAAAAGGGCTTGTACTCCAGAATCTTCCTAGATCTTCCTAGTGCCAGGGAAAGAAGGCAATAGAGACCTATATTGGATTTCTCTTTACTGAGCACTTTTCTAAACATGCCAACCTTCAAAATGCTCTCAATGCAAACTCTTCTGCCATTCTTTCTGCCTTAGGCCTTTCCAGTATCTCTAGAACTAAAATATGCCTTTCTCTATATACCAATTCACCCCCCCCCCCAGGACATTCCTCAGGTTTACTATTGGGTCATCTCACTCAGTTTATTGCTTTGCCTTTTGCACTTTCCACAGCCCCAAGAGTTTTCACATTGTCTGGTACCAGTGATTGCCTTCTGTCGAACCCAGGTAATTCAGCTTTTTCCCTTCTTAGACAACCTGTTAATCCAAGCCTCCTTGCCACAGATACTTCTGCAACTCCACCAGTTCACCTTCAACATCTTCTCACAATTGGGATTCACGATCAACTACTCCCTGCTGCCAACTCAAGTCCTAGTTTTTCTGGGCTGCACACTGGACACCAAAAGGATGCAGGCCTGTTTGCCTCAGGAAAAAAGTGCAGAGCTTTATAGATTACTTTCACAACATTGCCTCCCTCAGCCAATACTCAGCCAGGGAGATATTAAAGGCCTTGTGATTCATGGCAGCAACTACCCCAATGCTCCCTCTAGCGAGACTGCATATAAGGAAAGCCCAGTGGTACCTGAACAGTTTGGTCTGAGCCTTTTTGCTGTCTATATTCAGTAAATTCTCTATTACCTTGCCTCAGAAGAGAATTCTCATGGTGGAAGGACCAGGTGAAACTCAACCCAGGGCTTCCCTTCATCCCACTTCAGGAAATGTACACGGATGCCTCGGATGAGGCATGGTGGGCCTGGAAAGGGACATACTGAATGCAGGGTAGACGGCAGTCAAAACTACTAAAGGAACAAATCAACATGAAAAAGATGAGGTCTTTCATCCAAACTCTTCAAGTTTATTCCTGTATCTGGAGACCAGGTCCCCTACAAGTATTAACAGACAACACAGCAGTCATGTGGGGCATAAATAAGCAAGGAGGAATCAGGACTTAACAACTCTGCAGATTGACACAGACCACCTGGGACATTGCCACCCAGAAAAGCATGTTGCTATTCCATCGTAAAACAGAACAATGTGTAGGCAGATGTATTAAGCAGGACCATGGAAGGTCCTCATAAATGGACCCTCAAAAGAAAAGTTTACATGGACATCCTTACCATTGGGGGACACATCAGAGAGACTTGTTTACATCAGAGACCAACAAACAGCTCCTTCTCTTTTGCACCAGGGGTCCTTGCCTCTCAGCCTGGAGGACAGATGCTTTCATCTTTCAGTGAATAGGGATATTCCTCTACTCTTTCCATCCACTGCCTCTCATCCCAAGATTTCTTTTAAAGGTCCAAAAAGAAAAGCCAGGACTCTTGCTAGTGATCCCCTTTTGACCAAGACAGCATTGCTTCTTTCCTCTTTTTCATCTAACCAGGTGCAACTACTACAAACTGCCAGTACAAGCGTTATCTCATCACACAGCAGAAAGGGTCACTGCTACACCCAATCTGTCATCCCTAAACCTAATTCTGTGGATGATAGGGTTCTAATTCTTTACAGACACCATTTTTCTGAGGACATTATTAAGGTTCTCCAAGAAGCCAAGAGACCCACCATTTGAAAATCCTACATAGCAAATGGAAGAGATTTTCCTTTTAGTGCCACACAAATGGAAAGGACCCCAACAAATCAGAGGTACTTTTTTTTTTTACTAAAATATCTGTGTAAGCTCATGTGTACAGGTCTAGCCTAATCTTCCATCAAAACCCATCTGTCGGCCATCTCTACTTGTTTATCCTTCAGTCCTCTACTTATGCCTACACCTGAGGTCAAATTATTCCTTAAAGGGATGCTGCATTGTAGACCACCAAGGAAGCCTGCAACCCCTCCTTGGGACCTCAACTTCCTACTGGAAAAAAAATTCTTTACCTTGTTTTGAACCAGCAGCCTCAGCAAATCTCAAATTCTGCAACAGGAAAACTGTTTTGCTTTCGTCTTTCACTTCAAATAGAAGAGTTTACAGAGTTTCGGGCTCTCATGCTCATTCCACCTTTTCTTATTTTTCACAAGGACAGGTTAACCCTGAAGTCTAACCCTTCATTCATGCCTACAGTAGTGAATGAGCTGTCACTCAACCAGGCCATATGTCTCCCTACTTTCTTTCCCAACCCACAGGACCGGTGAGGGTGAGGCTCCTACACATTCTAGATGTTTGCGAACAGTTCATATTGTATTTGGACAAAACCAAATCCATTTTAAAATCTGAACAAATGTTTGTCTCCTTCATGGACTCAAAACTGAGTCAACCAGCATCTAAGCAAACAATTGCAAACTGAATCTCTGAGGCCCGTCTGGTTTTGTTATTTTCTACATGTCGAGTCCTTGCCCTCATGCCCTCAAGCTTATACTTCCAGTGCAATCGCATCCTCTGTGGCTTTCTACAAAGGAGTGCATGCCAAGGCCAGACTGAAAGCTACTGCCTGGTCTTCTGTATACATTTTCACTAAACACCATAAGATTGATGCCTTTTCAAGGTCCAGAGCTACCTTTGCTAGGTCAGTCCTATATGGTCTCTTATAGAGCTCTGCAGTTTATTAACCATCTACCCTTACATTCCCTTCAAAATTCCCTTCACCCATTGATTAGAAATACTGCAACAGTGATTTCATCAGGACAGTTGTGTAAGAACTTACCATAACATCAGATGTCCTTCTGATCACTGTTTCAGTATTCCTTCTCAACCTCCTTCTCCACTACATTCATTTTCTACTGCATCTCTCTATCTCTTCTCCTGCTGTCCCTATCCTGTGGACAGCATCCTAGTACCAAGCGGGCTTCCTTGCCATTTCATGCTTCGACCCTCCTAGCTGACCAGTCCCTCTCTCTCAGGGGGTCTTCAGGCTGCTGTCTTCGAGATAATCTTTGTAATTAGACTTGTACTTCCACCTATTTATCCCCTATGGTTACTAGCTGAGGTCATACATCAGATGTCCAGTCCTGGGAAGGTAAAGCTTTGGTACCCCGGCTAGACATCAGCAGTGATAACCCATTGATTAGGAATATGGCAACCGTGATTAGTAGGACATCTACTGTTATGGTGGTTCTTAAGCAACTGTTCTTGCCCGTGGGATTGTATTGTATTGAACTGTTCCTGCCTGTGGGATTGTATTGTATTGTATTGTATCTAGAGTGTTTTTAAAGGGTCCTAGTTTGCTGTCATAAGCAAACATTATCAGTCAAAGGTCTTTGTTGTCAGCTGTGATATCAGTGAAATAAATGCCAAATAGTAGTGGTCCCAAAGTAGAGCCATGGAGGACACTACTGGTGGCACATCTTTTGAGGAAAGTGTGCCCACTAACCTTCATGAAAGTGATCTCTCTGTTAGCAATTTTGCTATCCCGCGAGTTGCATAAGGATTTATATTTAGCTGCGTCCATGTATCACTAATGCCAGAGTGTTTCCTAGCATCAAAAGCCTTTTATAAATATTGGTAAGTGGTGTGTTCTGATTTGCCTTTCTCTAGTGCTTTTGTGACTTTTTCAAAAAAATTAACACAATTAAGTATGCAGGATTTGTCCTTCACAAAATCAGATTGGTTTAGGTTGAGGGATTGCAGCGTCGCTTTATCATTACTTATGAATTCCATGGTGACACTTTCCATTGCTTTACAGTAGAGGGAATAAAGCTAATATCGCCATAGTTCCCAGTATCAGTGGTTAGGCTGTTGTTTTGGATGGGGACTGTAACAGCTATTTTCCAAGGTTCAGGTACATAACCAGCAGAGAAACTAAGGTTGAAACTAAGGATAAACAGGTGCATAGCCGGCGTTAGGCACCCTGATCATCTGCCCGTGAAAGAGTGCCCCCATGCAGCAGCCATGGATTTATTCTCCATCATTCATTCCTCCTTCCTCTGCACTTTGTAGATGTCTGCACAGC
Organism: Protopterus annectens; assembly: GCF_019279795.1. NCBI lineage: Eukaryota > Metazoa > Chordata > Ceratodontiformes > Protopteridae > Protopterus > Protopterus annectens. The sequence continues at coordinate 388,407,522 of NC_056732.1, read as the reverse complement.
TACATGATGTCATTGCGCGATCGCAAACTTGTTTCCATTTTTTTTTAACTTATTTGTAAGCTGCCCTCAATCAGGTCCGCTTCAGTGAAGCAAGGGACCTGATTGGCTGCAGCAGACAAGGAAGTAAGTTGTCTTTTTTTTTTTTTTTTTTTTTTTTTTTTAACTGGAGCGATTCTGGGATTTTTCTGCCTAACAATAAACCACAGACACTTGCATCCAACCCCCCCATGCTGAAACATTTGGTATAGAAGAAACTTTAAGCCTTATCTCCCTAGACCAAGAATTACTTCCTCCTCTGAAGTATGTGCCACTTGACCATACATGCACTTGACAAAATTAATATTAGGAAACAAAATGCTGAAGTTTGGTAAATATGTAAACCACAGCATTCTACATCCAGCCAATTGTTGTTGTCTGTGGTTGATTTATTTGTGTATTGTCCAGCAGTTTATCCCCAAAAGTTCAGTGCATGCACTGAAGGATTTCTGTCAAAGCTGTGCTCATACTGCATTTCCTGTACATAGGAGATTAATATTAATGTTGTGCTGACACTTTCTGCATTTTAGGACTTGACAGTGACATTAAAAGCTCTTAATGCAGTCATCAAATATATGAATAGTTTGTATTCTAGTAGAAGAAAACACACATGAGCAGCACTTATGATGCAATATAATAAATTTGGGGGAAGGACATTAAAGATTTTTCATACTTAAATGCCATATAATTCATATTTAAATGACTTAAAATATTCTTTTATCTAAACAGTATGCAGCTGTAACAGAAAATGATGCTTTGCTGCTTAACTAAATAACTTTAAAGAGTAATTTCAAATAAGTAGCTATAAATGGAATTCATTCTGCTTTTAATAAAAGTAAAATATGACTGAGGAAGAATCACAGTTTATTGCTTTATAAATTAGTTAGAAACAAACCTGCTTATTAAAGCCAAAGGGCATTTCTGATCAGGCATTTTAGTTTGAAAGACAAACTCAAGTGGTTCAGGGCCTACTAGATAAAGCAGTCCAGCATGAATTGATGATGAGAATGGGTGACTTGAATGCACATATGGGGACAGACAGAACAGTATATGAGGATTGCCTGGAATCCACATGGGTGGGGCGACAGGAATAACAAAGGAGAGGCCATTCTAGACTTCTGTATAGAAAATGGCTTAATGGTAGCCAACACATGGTTCAGAAAGAGGGACAGTCACAAGATCATATACAAGAGTGGCTAACATGCAACTTAGGTAGACGTCTCCTAATAAGAAGAAGGCACTGGGGTAGAATCAGTGATTGCAAAGTCATCCCCAGTGAAACAGTCGGCTCACAGCATAAACCACTGGTTGTCACAATCAGCTGCAAGCAGTGGTCAGAGAAGGCTCTAAGGTCAACAGAGACCAGGCTGAAGACCTGGAAGTTGACTGGAGAAAAAGTACAACATTTCAAGGAATTATTCAGGGCTCTAGCACCCTAAGAAGAAGGGAGGTAGGATGCACACTGTGGGACAGATTAAGAAATGTGAACATAAGATCGGAAGCCAAAGTAGCTCATATTCCAGAAAATATCAAAGAGAACAGATTACTGTGGTACAGGCACATGTGCAGAAAAGCAGAAGACAGTGTGGTGAAAAAGATTTGGGACAGACAGGAAGTAATTAAGAGGAAACGAGGGCATCCAGCAAACAGGTGGATGGATTGTGTGATTGAAGATCTGTGACTGTGACAATCTGGCATGAGTGTTGAGAGCAGAGTGTGACATTGAATCTAGAGAAATGGCAACAGTTAACATGACAACCTGGCCCCATGTAAAATATTTGAAAAAGGGGGTTGATGTTGATGAAATGAAACAATAAATGTATTGAACCACATTGGCACTTCCCTACTCATGTAGCAGGGTGCATTCCAGCAATGGCTTTAGAGCATAAGGACTGATAAGCTTGGTGCCATAGATGGAGTAGAACAACACTTAGGGGAAGCCTGCGACAAGGGTAAGGAAGAAGTAAGGATTTTAACTGTGGTAAAGGGAAAAGAATGCAATCATGGGAATTAAGCAAGCATAAACACTTAAAGGCCTTTAATGATCACCTCTATAGTGATCTTTAAATGGTGCTGGATGAGCTTGGCAGGGAAGGGGGTGTGACGGCAATGTGGTCACACTTTATATTCTCCTGGGTAGGGCCCCCAACTTGAAACTCCCAGGGGTCCCCCAAAATGCTAGCACTGACCCTGACAGATGTTCAAGGGAGTCTGTAATGATGTTGCATAGTAACAAGAAAACAGCTTGATATGTTGTCTAGCCCCACAGATTTGCTGTTTTTTTTTTGGGGGGGGGGCAGGGCTTCAGTACTTATTCTGAGGCAATCAAAGGGGGTGGTGCTTATTGGATGTTGTGAGAAGGAAAGAATAGAGGGGGCAGAGGAGAGAGTTTGAGATACATTTGTCTGTTAGTATGTTAGTATGTCTTCAGGTGCAGAATAGGTAGTACCATTTGGTATCAACTCTGTGCAGTACTGGGTATTCTTACATTTCTGACATACTCAAAGTTTTATAGCTGTTTGGATGTGGTAATGATATGGAATTTTTGTTTCACTTTGCAGTTCCTGATCCTTTGCCTTAGCTCTTTATTTATGCTGCTGAGATCACTTTTGGACTGAGAAGATTTGAGTTTCTTTTTAGGGCTAGAAATTGTTTTCCTTGTATTGTAGATGCAGGGTTTTTTACCAAAGGCCATTGTATGTTTGACAAATGGAGACAGAAGCTTCAATGCATAAGTTTAGTTAGTATACGCATTAATTTTATCTTTGGGGTCCTCAGACGGTGTGAAGCTTTTAAATCTCATTAAGTAGGATGCTATTGATAAGAAGTTAGCCTTGGAGAAGCCTCTGAAGACAGTGGAACTGGAGGACATCTCAGGCTTGGATATTATAGAAAATACTACGGCATGATGGTCAGAATTGACCAAGGAGGAGACACCTACTGGTGCAGTACTTAATGTTGTCATATTTAAAAAAAAAAAAAGCTCTGATGGGTTTGAGGAGGGTGCTAATTGGTTGAGAGAGTTAGCTTTGATGAAGTTCAGGAATTGTACATTTTTGTCATTTGAAAAGTATAATAACTGGTTAGGAAAGGATAGTTAAACTCACCCAAAATAGGTGCATCAGGCAATAAAGATTCTAATTTGCTAAAGTAAGTATATTGAGCTGCAGACTTCAAGGAGGAGAATTCTGTAATTGGCCTTGATATGGAAGGTGGATTTGCTTGTAGTTCTGGGTTGCAATCTTCCTAAATTAGATGTGAGGTTCTGTGTTTTTGAATCAAAACAAGTACACCCCCACAGCAAATACAGCTATCCTTAGTAGAAAGTCTAAACAACTGGTAGACATTAAAGCCTGGTGGAGGAGCTTTGTAACAATTCTTGAACCTGATTTCTGTAACTGTACAGATGTCTTAATGTTTTCAAGTGTATTTAAGTTTCTGGTATTGAGCAGTGCTATGTTGATGTTGGTCTGAGCTGAAGCTGCTAGGCTGGTAGATGTAGGAGACCGGCTTTACCTCAGAACGCACTATGGGGGTAGAACATGTCTTTGCCAGTATGCAGAAGCTCTGCATTCTTAATGAAACAGGAAGGTCTATTGACTGTCTCCCTTCAAGCTGATACATATTTGACCCCACCCACTCCCCACTGAAATGACACCAGCTACTGAGCTAGTTGTTGAAGTGCATTTTTTTGTATGGCATCATTCCTGGTGACAGCAGGATAAAGCTCATAATTTGTTGCCTGTGAGCCTGAGAAGCATGCTTAGAGACCTTAGCCATATCTGTCTTCATATCATACACGCCAGTGCCTTGGAGGTCATTCACCCCACATGTGCAGTGATCAGGTCGTATGCATGTTTAGGTAAAGGTATCTAAGAGCCTTGGTGACACTGCGAATTCTGACACCTAAGAGACTGCCATCTCCTACCTTAGTGGTTCATCAGTATATCTGTAACCTGTAACAAGGATATTTTCATGTGTAACAGTATACTGTAGCTGCCTTAGGGGTTCTGCTTAGTGTTTTGCTAACTTTTGCTTTTAGTGGTGACAGTGGTGTCCATGGTGGGTGAGACATGATTTTTCTGCTAAGTACATTTCATTGCATTATCAGCAGTTTGAAATCAATGCCAGTAATATATTTTCGATCATGTTTGGTATAAATTGTAGCAGCTACAGTTTAACAGGGAAAGGAAAGCTTTTTTACTTTTCTCTTCAAATCTGAAAATAGCCTTTCTACACTGGATGAGTTCACAGACTAATATCTGCATATAATGCAGTTTATACCTCTGCAAGATCAAATTTGTCAAGGCTAATGGGTTAAAAAGATTTACAATTCAGTGAGTTTACAAGCCCCAAACTAGTTTGCTCCATGTATACCCCTTTGTAAGTGCTGCTAACCGTACAGTGAAAACTGAAATTTGTCTTATTTAATATGCTGTTCAGCTGTTTCTTAATGTTTAATATTTGCTTGCTGAATTTTTGTCAGTGTTGCTAATAATAAAACACTGTAGTAAAAGTGGAACTCTGTTCAGCTGCTTATAAAAATAAACAAGATTGCTGCTACACACTGATTCTAGTTCCAAAAAAAAGTTAAAGTACTAGTGTACACTTCTTGTGTTTTTTACCACATTCATAAGGTTACCCAAAAGCTCATAAAGTCCAACTCATCAAAAGTAGGACTCATTGAAAATATTGTATCCCACTGTGGTTGAAGCCAGGGGGGTTTAAATGGGAGTGCACCACTCTACACTTCTTGTGATTCCCCTTTTACTTCATTATAAAACCACCATATGGACACTACCATTGAAGAAAGTGCACGTTTTTGTGTGTTGTCCCTTTTGATATAGGGGGGATGCAATTTATCCTGTTTCACCAGGAATGGCTTCTGCCTGTCTTCCCATGGCTTCTGCACAGTAGCATGACTAGGGTAGGGTGAAGGGAGTAGCTGCCTCAGGTGTGAAGTACTAAGGGGCACGATCAGCAGATACTGATCAGTCTTCAGTGCAGTGCATTTCCGTTATTGAAGTTGTAGTTGGAACTGAAGCACTTAGCACTCCATGTGTGTCACAAATTGTAGCAAGCCGTTTGCTGCAGTTTAAAAGAAAAGAGCTTTTTCCCCTAAGAACTGAAGGGCTGATTAACTTAGTGTGCCACGTGTAGCACAAACAGCAGCAGGTGCTTGCAAGCAAGCAGTTTGCCACAGTTTAAAAAGAAAGAAGAGGATTTTTGTTGCACTTTGTTGCAGAGGAGAGGACCTTTCTTTTTTGCTCCTCTTCTTAGAGTTGAGAGGGACTGCCAAATCAGGGGATGGCAATGGATGCTAGAATAGCTAGCTACACCTCTGCTTCTGCATGCTGGCAAAGACACTTCCTACCCCCATAGTGCTGTTTTATGTAAAGTCAGTCTCTTACACCTATCAACCTAGCAGGTTCAGTTTAGGCCAACATCAACATAGCACTTCTGAATGCCAGAAGCCTAAACCAAATTTTGCCAGCCCTCAAGGCCTGTCTAACTCTTGAAAACATAAGGCATCTGTACAGTTACAGAAACCAAGTTCCAGTGTTGTGACAATACTCTTTCTCCACCAGGCTTTAATGCCTACCATACATTTAGACAGTGACAGTCATAAGGCCTTCTTCATATTTGTCCGTAACATCAAAGGTTAGCACCCAGATCTGTTCAGGACTGGTGGTCAAGGACACCACATATACAAATGCCGTAGATGTAGCAAACTTGCTGGCTGACAGATTCAGCTAAAATTTCACCCCTCTGTCCCCATCAGTAAATCATGACATTTCCAGTACCTGCCCCCTTCCCTTTATATCTGGGGATCAGGTCATCACTGCTCTGTCAAAGGCAAAAAATAAAGCTTCCATGGGACCCGATAACATCCCAGGCTGCATCCTACATGAACTCAGGAAGGAACTTGCAGCACCATTACGTGCCCTATTCATCCAAAGCCTGAGTACTGCCACTGTACCATCTGAGTGGAGGACAGCCACTGTCATCTCTTTATGCAAAGGTGGAGTGTCCACTGACCCAGGAAATTATAGACCCATCAGCCTAACTAGCCTGATCTACAAGGCCATGGAATGGATCATCATGGACCTCATTAACAAGGACATTGGCAACCACCAAACACTCAATCCCACTCATTTTGGCTTCGTCAAGGGGAGGCCATGTCTGTTAAATTTAGTTGACTTTTTTGAGACAGTCACTAAAGCCGTGGACGAGGGGAAGGCAGTGCATACTGCCTACCTTGACGTGGCCAAAGCCTTCAACACTATTCCCCACTCGGGCATAATAGATAAACTCTCTCAACTAGACATCAGTCTGTATGTTACCAGACGGGTACCTAACTGGCTCACTGATAACCCATCTAGTCAAAATTGGGCAAGCCACCTCAAGCAGTAGACCCGTATCGAGTGGTGTACCCCAGGGTTCAGTCTTAGGGCCACTTTTGTTTGGGATATACTTTTCTGAGGTGCAGGCCAAAAACAGTGGGCCATGGCTGACCATGTTTGCAGATGACTGCAAGCTGGGCACTGTCATCAATTCCCCTAGTGACGTGAGCATCCTCCAAAAAGGTCTCACCCAAACAAATGACTGGTGACAGAAACATGGCCTCAAGCTAAATACAAAAAAATTGCATCATCATCCCCTTTGGGGAGAGTGACGTCCCCACAAATTATCACATTAATAACAATGTCTTAAGCACACAGTCAGTCGTAAGGGATTTGGGCACCCAGATTGATAGCAACCTAACTTTTGACCCACTGTACAGAAAGCTTTCCACATGACCCACCTCATAAGTAAGGGTCTCTCATCCTTGGATAAGGAGGTCATAACATCCCTGTATTCTTCCCTTATAAGGCCCAATGTTAAGTTGTCATTCTCGCCTTCATTCTTGCTGGATGGGTTCGGAGCTGATCCTCGGCTCCGACTCGGCCTATACTATAGCTCGAGAGCTATTTTTACCGGCTCGAGGCAGCCCTATAACCCACAATACCATGCGCCAACTCCCCAGATCTCGTTTGCCGCTTCGCTACGAGGTTGCCTTTTTTACCGGCTCAGGTCAGTAAAGAGAATTCTTTTCTATAGAACTAATTTTCAGGTAGTTTTTCCAGATAGATACCCTTTGTTAGGTCCCTATTGATTGGCCCTTCTTCCCTTCTTCAATCGCTGAACTATTTATGTCATTTCACCCACCTTCAGAGAGATTTGCTCAAAGAACTGGGTGAAACTGTACAGGATCCTTCTGCTGCGGGGTATCGGGACAAGATGAACTCCCAGCTGGCCACCCTGAACTCCATTGTTAACTCCTCCATGCGGCTTATCTCCTACGCAGCTGATGGAGCGAGTAGGGCCGCAGGCACAGGTGTTGCGTTGAGACGTCACGCTTGGATGTGACTCTGTAACTTTGCCGATCCATTCAAGGCGTCGTTCACCAACACCCCCTTTGATGGTTCAGAATTGTTTGGACCTCAGGTGAAGAATACCCTCACCAGATGCGAGCAAGATAGTAAGACTCTCTCTGTCATGGGAGTCCATTTTTCCACACCTTCTAGACCTTATCCTAAGAGACAGAGGGGTGGAAAGATGAGGTTCCGCAAACCTCAGGGAGTCGCGTCTGCTGCACGTGGTGAATTTCCCCCCAGAGGCAGAGGGGGGAATAATAACAGACGCCGCCCCAGGGGCAGAGGGGGTCCACAGAACCAGGGTTCCAGGGAATCTTTCCCTGACCAACCCTTTCAGCATCCCTGAGAAGCTGCCCGACTGTCCGCCTTCGGAGGCAGTCGGGGGAAGATTATCTCTGTACCCGGAAGCCTGGCAATCCCTCTCCCAAGACACATGGGTACAGAAGATCATATCCGAGGGTTACAAAATTCCCTTCACTTCCCCTCCGGTACAACCGCCAAGACCCCTACCAGATGTACCACCCGCACAAAGGGGTCAGGCACAGCTAGAAATAAAAAAGCTGTTAGAAAAAAGAGTCATCCAGGCAGTTCCAGCAGATCAGCTAGGATCCGGAATCTACTCCAGATTCTTTTTGGTACCAAAAAAGACTGGAGACTGGAGACCCATTTTGGACCTCAGCAGATTGAACAACTCTGTTCAAAAGACAAATTTTCGGATGGCAACACTGCAGTCCATTCTACCCTTTTTGGGCAGAGACAACTGGATGTGCTCGTTAGACCTCCAGGATGCATACTATCATATAAAGATACACAGGTGCTCCAGGAGGTTTCTCCGCTTCCGGCTGGGAGCCAGTCATTATCAATTCAGAACCCTGCCCTTTGGTCTCACCACAGCCCCCCGGGTGTTCACCAAATGCTTGGCAGTGGTCATGGCTCACCTGAGACAAAAAGGATTCCAGGTGTTTCCATATCTAGACGACTGGCTCATTTCCGCTACCACCAAGCAGCATCTTATAATGGCCAGGGATTACACTATTCAACTTTGCAACAATCTAGGTATTTCTATAAATTTTGCAAAATCCTCCTTGTCGCCTTGTCACTGTATAAACTTCATAGGCGCCGTATTAAACACCACAGAAATGTCTGCAACATTACCACCTCAGAGAGTGACAGACATAAGGCGGAATGTTCAGTCCCCATTTCAGTCCAACAGAGTTCAAGTCAAGCTAGTATTGAAAGCGTTAGGCCTCATGGCAGTGGCGATTCTTCTACTCCCATTAGCCCGCTTCCACATGAGGCTCCTCCAGTGGATACTGTTTTCTCAGTGGTCCTTTCAACAGCTCCCAATGACTCACAACATCTTGATAACCCCATCATGCAAGAATCATCTCTCCTGGTGGATGGTTTCCCCTCAGCTTTTTCAGGGCAGACCCTTTGTTCCCCCCCCCCCAGTTGCCACGGTGACAACGGATGCCTCCCTGTTCGGGTGGGGGGGGAGCACTATCAGGGCAGGACGGTCCAGGGCACATGGCAACAATTGGAACGCCACCTGCACATAAATGTCCTGGAGATGAGGGCGGTGCTTTTAACGTTGCAAGCCCTTCAGAGCTCTCTTCCCACAGGGACTATAGCAATTCAAACGGACAATATGTCTGTGGTGTGGTACATAAACAAGCAGGGCGGAACAAAGTCCTACCCCCTATGTCGAGAAGGACTCAGACTTTGGCAATGGGCGATTTCCTCTCAACGGTTTCTGATAGCAACGCACATCCCCGGGAAGTCCAACGTCATAGCGGACAGATTGAGCAGAACTATCCTCATGCCTCACGAGTGCTCTCTTAATCAAGCGGTAGCAGACAGAATATTTCAGAAGTGGGACCAGCCTTGCTGCGATCTTTTCGCAACTCCTCAAAACAGCAAGTGCCTCGACTTCTTCACACTCTTTCCTCTACCAGGCCATGCCCCCAGAGACGCTCTTGTTCACGATTGGCCCCGGGGTCTTCTATATGCCTTTCCTCCCTTACCATTGATCCCGCAATTAATTCAGAAAGCAACCACATTGAGATCCAAAATTATCCTCATTGCTCCGTTTTGGCCTCGACAAGTATGGTTTCCGTTCCTGCACAGTTACCTACTGGAACAGCCTTGGCATCTGGAACCCCTTCCGGATCTGTTGACCCATTTCATGGGCAAGCTGCGTCAGTCTCTTCATTCCCTCAACCTCACAGCTTGGTTGCTCCACTTCCAGCCATAGCCAGGCTTCCCCTTATTTCTCCTCCTGTCTGTGATATAATTCTGGCTTCCCATAAGTCCAATACTAGGAAGACGTATGCGAGTAAATGGAAGCGTTTTTCGCTCTGGGCACAAGCTAGGTCCCTAGATCCTTTCCATGCACTCATTCATAAGGTTCTAGACTTTCTGGCGGAACTCTTTCATTCAAGGTCATTGCTAATTTTCATGTGGGGCTCTCAGAAGCAAATATTATGTCCCACAAACTCTGTAAAGCCTTTCTCAAGGGCATCTTTTTGCTTAGACCTCCAATTAAGGATCCGCCCTCACAATGGGATTTGAATTTGGTTCTAACCTCATTGATTCTGCCTCCCTTTGAACCTGCAGCCTCCTGCTCCCTCAAGTTTCTTTCTTGGAAAACTCTGTTTGTAGTAGCCATAACATCTGCCAGAAGGTTATCGGAACTTCAAGCCTTGTCTGTCCGTCCCCCTTATTTGGTCTTTCACAAAGACAGGGTAACTCTCAGAACAAATCCTTCCTTCCTACCGAAAGTGTCCTCTGAAGCAAACCTAAACCACTCCATTGAGTTGCCTGTCTTCTTCCCAGACTATTCCAACAGGGCTGAACAGAAATTACATTCACTGGATGTTCATCGCCAACTACGGTATTATCTAGACAGGACAAAACAACTCAGAAAGTCAGACCAGCTCTTTCTCTCTTATGCTGCAGGAAAGAAAGGGCTTCCAGTATCAAAGGTTACTCTCTCCAGATGGTTGACATCTATTATTACCTTTGTCTATGAGTTGAGACACAGGCAACTTCCGCCTAGGCCTAAGGCTCATTCAACCAGGGCACTATCAACATCAACGGCCTTTCAAGCAAGGTTACCATTAGATGCCATATGTGCAGCAGCTACATGGCCTTCCCAGCATACCTTTATTGCCCATTACAAACTTGATATAGCCTCCAAAAATAGAGCTGACTTTGGTTCCACTGTACTCAGGAGTCTGTTCCACTGAGCCACCCAGGACCAAGGTGCTAGGGACGCTGTCCCATCCAGCAAGATTGAAGGCGAGAATGACAACTTAACATTAAGAAGTTATGTTCTTACCATAACGTTCCATGTTAGTTGTCTTCTTCTCGCCTTCTTTCTTGCGTCCCTCCCTCCTGCCCCCTAGTCTGGACATACTTGAGGTCTCTGAGTCCTTCCATTTCTTGAAATACAACATGTTACGGTTTCCCCGTATTTTTAGTGTTACTAGCAGGGAGTCCGTACTTGCAAATGAGGACTATAATAATATATTTATACTATGTCTTAGCTTCCAAACGAGATCTGGGGAGTTAGCGCATGGTATTGTGGGTTATAGGGCTGCCTCGAGCCGGTAAAAATAGCTCTCGAGCTATAGTATAGGCCGAGTTGGAGCCGAGGATCGGCTCCGAACCCATCCAGCAAGAAAGAAGGCAAGAAGAAGACAACTAGCATGGAACATTATGGTAAGAACATAACTTCTTATTATTGAGTACTGTGCCCCATTCGCCTTGTACCTCGCAAAGCACATGCAGCAGCTGGAGAGACCGCAGAGGTTCCACACCAGGAGAATCCAGGGCCTCAAAAATCTACCATACACAGATAGGCTAAAAGCCCTATCCCTCCACTCTGTTTCATACAGATTCCTCAGAGGTGACCTCTGTCTGGCATACAAAGTGATCTCGGACCCCGCCTTGATGGGACTGATGCATATCCGCAAGTCAAGCTCCACTTGAGTAACCCACACATGTGGCTTCAACCTGGTCTGTGACATTAATAGGACTCGTTGGCAGGACAGATTTGTGTCCCAGAGACTCCCCCATCTGTGGAATAGACTCCCTCTCCACGTCAAGCAGAATACCTCTTTACCCCCTTTTAAGTGCAACCTGGATAACTGGATGGGAAATAGAAAATACATCCTTGGGATTCCACCTGTGTCCCTGTTGGACAGGGGCATCGGGTGCTGATTTGTCTATCATGGGCTAAACTCTTGGCTAGGCTTATAAGAGTCTCAGGACCAACAGCCTAGTAACTTCCTACGATCATAATGAGGCTGGCTGTGTTTCTGGTGGGATGTACTTGTTTTTATTCAAAAACCCATAACCTCGCATCTATTACCATAATAACATCTGTTACCATTCATAATTACAAAAAAAGGTTCATGGTGGTGATTTTGAAGATGTTGTTTTCTTAAAAGGTACGAAGAAGAAAATACATTGATCAATTTATATGTCTTGTATTTATTAGAATTGCTTTACTTAGCAACAGGACATTCAGATTGTGCTTAGGAAGCTTACCTCAGCAGCTAGTCATTTCAAGGTGAGTGGTCTTGACAGAAGTTGCTTCAAAGCTACTTGAAAGAGAGTGAAGCAATATACACAACTCTGACAGTTTTACAGGGCACTTTTCAATCAGGACACATTCACAACATTATAGACAATGCCACAGTTAAGTGATATGTTAAAAAAGGAGAGGCCAGATCATTTCAACTCTACAAAGAGGCAGTTCCAGTTTGGGAGTGCACCTGCAATATTTAAAATCTGTCCCTATATGTCCCCCCATCATTTTAAGCTTTGTCCAGAGTTTTTGCTCTAAAAATCTGGACAAAGCCTAAAATGATAGGGGGACAAAAAGAAACAGATTTTAAATATTGCTCTTACAAACTTAGAAAGTTGATAGAATAATAGGTTTTGCATTAGCATGCATTTTCTGAAGGATATGGAGTCTTAAACTCAAATGTTTGTCATCATTTAATGACATCAATCCTCAGCTATTTGCCACAAGAGTACAGATTTTAGAAGGAACACACCAAAAATATGAGGCAAATATGTGGACATTCTGTGAAAATCTGTACAGTTGAGAGGTGTGAATCACATACATACACACACACACACACACACACACACACACACACACACACACACACACACACACAGTCACTTCCTCATTTATACCTGCATTCATTCACACACACACACACACACACACACACACACACACACACACACACACACACACACACACACACACACACACAGCCACTTCCTCATTCATACCTGCATTCACTCACACATCCCTCTCACTCTTCCGAACTCACACATACACACACACACAGCCACCTCCTCATTCATACCTGCATTCATTTACACACACACACACACACACACACACACACACACACACACACAGCCACTTCCTCATTCATACCTGTATTCACTCACACATCGCTTTCACTCTCAAGATCAAACACACACACACACACACAGCCGCTTCTTCATTCATTCCTGCATTCACTCACACTCTCCGCGAACCAATAAGCTTAACTGCAAAATAAACTGCGAACTGTTCACGGTTTATTTTGCAGCTAAGCTTATTAGTTTGAGGTGCTCCTGTGAGGAAGCCATGGCTCTACAGGGTGCCACAGTGCACACTTTGGGAACCCCTGAAATATGCACTTTATGTGCACCATGGGGGGGGGGGCTTGGGAAAACCTGGATTCAGCAAGGGAGACGAGAATCAAAAAAGTTTGGGAAGCCCTGCCTTAGAAGAAATATGCATCCCCTGTCACACTCACCTGAGGCTCAGGGAAAACGTGGCGACCCCATTGTAGTGGAAATCAAGGTATGTGTAACATTGTGTATACTAGCTACAGACACTTTTCAGAAACCCAAAGGATATATTAGGGGTGTCACAGGCCTCAGCCTTAAGAATATTACTCCAGTTTCTAAATGCAGTGCTGCAGCATGTAAGGGATCATATCTAGTTTCCGCTTACCCCAGAGGAAAGAGGTACCACAATGCAACATTTCTGTTCCATAGCACACTTTTCTAAGAATCTGGGGGCCATAGACTGCACACACATCAAAATAAAAGCCCCATCTGGTGAACAGGGAAGGAGATGCATCAACAGGAAAGGGTATCACTCTGTCAAGTGTCAGGTGGGCTTTAATGCCCAAGGGGTCATCTGCTGTGTGAGTGCAGGTAACCGTGGCAGTTTTCACAACTCACACATATGGCACACCTGTGACTTATATGTAATGTTTGCTAGGGATGGCTTTTCACTAGGGTGTCTAATGGGGGATGCAGGTTATTCCCATAGGACCATGGCGGATGACACCCATGAGAAACCCACACAACCCCACTGAGGTAACCTGTAAATGGTTCATCTCCCAAACCCCTGTTTACACTTATCAAGCATATCAGAACTTGTCAGAGATTTGGGAAGCATAGCTAGGCTTAAAAAGGCCCTTGTGCTTGTTAGCCTAGTAAACACTCATGAACCTGTGAGCAAGGTTACAATGATTCACATGCTCAAACTAGGAGTATTTTAGAGTGTATGCCTGGCTTGCTCAAACCAAGGTCCCATTGTCTAGCCATATCTGGTGGTGCTCTGCAGTATGACCCAGCCACCTCTGCCACAATACTCCCGGTCTGTCCCATGTTGCACAATATGATTGTCAGGAAACAGCTTCAACAAGGACAACAAGGCCAAGGACCACAGTTCCCAGCATCACAGGCAAGGCCTCCAAGACCAGCAAACACCAATGAGGAGTCCGAGGAATAACCAGCAGCTGTGGCTGATTCTGGCAGACATAGCCATGCACAACATGTTGTGGCTTTGGATAGTAGGCAAATGATAGTGCACACATTCAATACCTAAGTGAAATCCTAAAATTAGAAGCCTTTACTTGCCCATGTAATGATTGTGTTCTTTGTGCAACAGACAGAGTCTACCCCAGAAGAGACACAACAGCATATTAACCAAGGTAAGTGATGAACCTGTAAAGAAGAAGCAGAAATGATTACCCTCATATGCAAATATTGTACATCAGTAAGGTAAAACGTAGCTCAACTGTACAGGAATGTCAGTAGTAACTCATGAGTGACACATGTAGCATAAATGTTAATCTGATCAATGTTGTGCATCATACATTAAAGTTACCCAACATATGCATGTCAGCAGTGATCATTACAATCTTAGTATGATTTGCACAAGGTGCTGAGCAAGCACTAATTCCCAACTAGTCAGACTGCATTACTAAGAGCACTACTACAAACACAAAGAGGATCACAAACTACATAACAACCATTTGAACTTCAGCAAGAAATAAAAATTAAAAGATTAATTGCAGTACTTTTGATTAAAGTAAGCATTTGAATAAACAAGCATTGGCTATCCACTCTGTGCATTAGACATTAACTCTAAACCATGAAGAAATGTGCAAAGTGCAGGACAAAGTCATCATCACTTACACAGAATTGGGGGGGTACAGGAGAGCAAGCCTGACACCAAAGAAGTAAGTGTATTTGAGTTAGAAATCAAGTTAACTGCAAATATCCATTATCAGGGCCAGTAGCAAGAAATGTAAATCATGTAATACTGGCATTTACATACATGTGCTTATGTGAGGTGGTATGGCCAGGATAAGTTGTACCATGTGTGGGTCTGCAGGAACACAAGTAAAGCACTTGTGCTAACACTACGTTCCAGTATTCTGGATAGGTGTGAGCCATGTATGGTAGAGGATTCAGTTCACAGTCACCACTTCCGACCGTGAAAACTACCTGTTCCAGGAGTTGCACTGCTAGTTCCATGCCGTGGCTAGAAGTTGAGGTGCTACCTGAATGTGTCTGGATGAGCTCTCCATATGGTCTGCCATAACTGGATATGGACACCAAAGTCACTAACAAAGCAGTGGAAGTAGTGCCACTATAGGAGTGGGATCTAGCATGGCCACGTCAGCTAATACCTGACAAGGTAGCGTCTCTTTGGCCATGTGCATGCTGACCTTCCCCAGTATAGATTCCATTACAGATACTGCATAATCCAATGTGTCATTCACTCGGTCCAAGGACAACATTCAGTAGTCTGGCTGTCTCTTCCAAGGCCCTGGTAGAACGTGCCTGTGCCTCTGTGACAGCCCTACACATGCGTTTTGTGGAACCTACTGATACATGAACATCATGGGGATGGTGAAAGGCATTCCTCTTCTGGGAACCTCTACCGATACCCCTGTGTGGTACTTCATCTTCATGATAGCTAGGGGGAGTCTCTGCCAGCTCTGCAACTGGAGTAACCACACTACCCTGACCATTTTCACCCTCAACCTGTCCTATCTCAGATGGCTCTGTGTCATGGTTATGCTTATGCATACTGACTGAGCCCAAACTGTAGGAGAGGGAATGTGGGAGCCACAACCTCAGTGTCAGATTGACCGTCTGCATCCCTAGACTGTGCCTGTGTATCACCGCCATCATCATCAGGAGCTAATGATACTCCAACATGAGGCAGTAGGAGTTTCACAGTGCCGATGACAGGTTTCACCTGTGACTAGAGTAATAAAACAACAAATAGAGAAATACAAGAAAAATTATTAGACTTTTGCTACATAACCCCAAGTTAAGCAATAATGTATGCAAGTGCAATTAAAAAAGGAATTAAGGTAGCCTTCAAGATAAATTCTGTAAACTACTACAGGGAAGAAAAGGTATGGCCATACCATTTGCATATGGGTCATATGCATCAGATGTGCCTATACAGACAAAATGGAGATGGAAGGATGGATGGTAAACATTAAAATGAAGTTGACACATTAAAGACAGACCTCACCTATGTATGCATATAAAGATCTTGCATGTTTATATCTCTCTCTCTCCTCTTTTTCAATCCTCCCCTTGTCTCCCCCCTTATCTCACCCTCTGTCTCTCCCCATCTATATACATGTGTGTGTGTGTGTGTGTGTATATATGTATGTGTATCAGTGAATGTGCATGTGTGTGCGAGTGTGTGTGTGTGTATGTATATATATATATATATATATATATATATATATATATATATCTATATGGTTCCACTTCATATCATCGAATTATCATTTCATCTAATTTCAAATCATCGAGACCAAATCATCGAAAACTCATTTCGTCGAAAACTCATATCGAATCTCAAATCATTGAAAACTGTAAAGCAGCTAGAAATAACACCCAACAGAGCTTTTACTATGTTTATGCAGGGGGGTAAGCCCCCCTGCACCCCCCTATGTGGGGGGCTCTGCCCCCCCCGTAACTTAAATATACCAACTCCAAGGTCGCACTACAGTGGGGTAGGAAATTACCTCTTCCCCCACTGTAGTGCGACCTTGTAGTTGGTATAATTAATTTACGGGGGTGTGGGGGGTGCAGGGGGGCTTTCTCCCCTGCATAAACATAGTAAACAGTGTCTGGGATGTTATTTCTAAATGTAAAGTGTTAGAATGTCAAAGCTTGAGTATATATGCTTCACCTTTTGTCTTATAACTCCTCTCTGTATGTGGTACATGCTTCTCAATGCTTTATATCAATGCCATGGTATCAAGGTTCAAATCTAGAGAGGGTGATGTCTGTGTGAAACTAGGGATCTTTATTATCCAATTTTTTTTTTGGTATAAGACCACAGATTTCATAAATCATCACACACACACACATTTTTCCTTTTTCTCTTTTTTTGACTTCATTCTTTGCACAAAGCTTGGTATTGCACCTCAGTGGCTGATAGCAGTCAGCAGCAGTAAAAGATGGTTCACTTTCCAAGGCAAAAACTCAAAAATTTAATGTGAAATACCATCAGCAATGCAAATGAGACTGGCACTGATGTGCTTCTTCAGCACTTCGGACAGTACTAAGTGAAGAAAAATACCTGTTAATTACCCTTCCCTGTGGTTCAATGCATTAATGCAGTAAGTTTGGAGAAAGAGCAGAGGTAATGCCAAGTTTGAATCCAGATTACAGATAGTTTTATGTTTTTCAGCATAAGAATTGTTACACAATTTTTATTCTGAATAGAACAACCCAGTTCTGGGTAATGATTGCTAAATACATTATCTATACTCTTTGTGAATTTGTGTTAAGCATACCATTGATGATAATTAAAATTACAGTTGCATATGTATAATGTTAACAGTACATCTGAAGTAGTTACTTCATTTGCTCTGCAACCTGTGGGTATCGGATCCGAACTCGGATCCGAGCCGGCAGCTTTACTAGCTAAAAGATCCGAGCTCCTAGCTCCTCCCCTTTACCCATAACCCCCTGCTGCATGCTGCCTTTCCCCAGATCGAGTTTGCCGCGGCTGAAAGAAGCTACTATTGAAGAGATCCTTAGACTTGGGTGAGATCGTTTCAGTGTATCTTGTCAAAAGTTAAGACAAAAGTTTAATTTTTTGTTAGTCTGTGAGCGTTTTAGCTCCCTTTCGTCGAGTTTTAGCCTTAGTTTTTTTTTTTTGGTAATTTTTAGTTTATAGTCGTTGTTTTTTGTCCCTCCCCTATAGTGTCTGGGTGTGTTACTGTGATGGCTGAAGTGCCCAAAGCCGTCTTTTCTAAGTGCACTGAGTGTGGCCATAAGCTTTCCCCGGCTGAAGGCCGCACTCGGTGCGTTTTGTGTCTAGGGGTGGCCCACTTATCCACTAGCTGCCAGATATGTGCAGCGATTAACCCCCGGGCCATCAGGGATAGGAAGAACAGGTTGATCCTGGCGGGCTTGTTACCACAGGACACTTCTTCTTCCTCTCCCTCTAAGGCACAAGCTGCTACCGCAGCCCTGGTACCTTTAGGTCCCCCCACTCTGCCTGGGACTCAACCTCCCTCTGCTGCGCAGAGTTCAGGGGATTCTTCTGCCTCTTCTAGAGAGAAGAGGCATAAAGAAAAGGAGAAGCACAAGAGTCATAAATGGCGGGCTGAGACTCATACCACAGCCCCGCCATCTAAAGTCTCTAGTCCCTCCATGAGGGCCTCCGGATCCTCTCCCTCTCGGCTCCGTTCGCCTTGTTTCTCGCCGGAGCCGGAGGAGGAGTACCGGTCTCCCTCAAGGTCATCAAGGCGGCCCTGCCTGCCCGCCTCGACGACGTCTTCTAGGTCTACGAGAAGCCTGACCGATGCGGACATGGATCGGATGATGCGTCGATTTCTGCAGACTCAGATGCAGATGGGGGTGCTCCTGCCTCCCCCCCCCCCTCAGGGGGGAGTGCAGTCCCCCTTTTTGCTCCGATCACTCCTTCTCCAACCCGTTTTCGGGTTTTGGAGTCATCGGATCTGGGCCCTTTCGGAGCCAGGGATTGTCGGCACCAATAGCTCTGGTAGCTTTGATGCCGACTGTACCCTCGAGCGTGTCGGATCCTAGCTCTTGGGGCCGAGAGCCAAGCGTCGGATCTGTGGGGGTTGGTGTATCTTCTGAGCCCTTCAGGTCAGAGCACACTTCCCTCTCGGATCCGACCGCTTTGGCTCCGACACCGATCCCTGTTTTGGAGCTGAGGAGACTGCGTTCGGAGCCTGGGGAAAGTGGCTCACCTTCGGCTTTTGAGGTAGTGGAGAGGGTTCTGTCAAGGTCTTCCAGATCCCCGGTCCGGGTGTCGGATCCTCCCGCTCCCCCTATGCATTTGGGTCTGTCCTCCGTCGTACGACCACTGGGACAGCCTGCTCAAACCCTCCAGTTAGTTCCCTTAGAGGAACAGGACCCCATAGGTGAGCCCTCCTCGGATAGTCCCACTAAAGAGGTTCCTCACAAATGGAAGTGTAAAAGGAGGCACCTGGACTCCCCTGAGTCCCTCACGACAGACACAGATTTGGATGAAGGGGAAGGTTCCCCAAGGTCACCCCCTGAGGATGTCTCCTTTGGAGACATCATAGAAATGCTGCGAATTAGAGGGGGGGTGGTCTGCCCAAAAACCTTCCTCGGATGAGTCTGTGTTTCTGGGGGCGTTTGAGGCAGGCCCGTCTACCTCCTGGGTGTCCCCTCCGGCTGACCCCCTGGTAGACTTAATTACTACCAGGGCGTGGAAGGAGCCCGACACCGTGGATCCAATTCCAAGACGGCCGGACAAAATTCTTAGCCCTCCCCCTGATAGGCAGGCCTGGTCTAAGGGTTCATCTGTGGATGCCATGTTGGTGGCGGCTGCCACGAAGAAGGAACTCGCGCAGGGGAGTTCCTCGGTCCACCCTCCGGACAAGGAATCTCGGGCGTTGGACCACATTGGGAAGCGGATGTTTGCTTCAGCCACCTTCTCTGTAAGGGCACTGAACTACATGGCACACATTATCAGGCTACAGCGAGACCTAATAAAGGAATACGCTGCAGCTCCCCCGGAGTCCATGACGGTCGAGGATAAGAAGACTTTCTCGACTCACATGGCCACTCTGAAGTCTCTCTCGAACACGTCTATGCGGCTACTCTCCCATGCTACGGAGGGAGCTGCTAGAGCTAGCGGAGCCGGGGTCGTCTTGCAGTGTCATGCCTGGCTCCGCCTTTAGATTTCGCAGAACCCTTTAAGGCGTCCTTCGCGAATGTGCCCTTTGACAGTTCTTCGCTCTTTGGCAAGATCGTATGCAAGACGCTGGTCCAAAGCGAGAAAGATGGGAAGACGCTGTCTGCCGTCGGAGTCCGCTTCTCTAATCCCCAACGATCCTTTTCGAGGAATCAGAGGGGACAAAAGAAGATGTGGTTCCGGAAGTCTCAGCAGTCCCATCCAGCTTCGGACCCCTCGTCCTTCAGAGGCAGAGGAGGACAAGGTGGACGCCGGCCCAGAGGCAGAGGGGGGGCCACGTAATTTCGGGTCTAGAGAACCGTTCTCGGATAGACCCGCTCAACAGCCCTGAGGGCTTACCCGACTGTCCCTCTCTGGAAGCAGTCGGGGGGGCATTTGTCGGAGCACCTACTAAATTGGGAGTCCATCACGACAGATCGATGGGTACTCCGAATCATATCAAGAGGTTATTCCATCCCCTTTCTAAATCTTCCCCCTCCCATGAAGCGCCTCCCTGATGTCCCACCCGATCAAAGGGAGGTGGCAGCTTCAGAGATTTCGAAGCTACTAGAGAAAAGAGCCATCCAGCGTGTCCCAGGGTTTGCAGGGACTCCCTCCTCTGGTGGCTTCACTCACGGGAGCTGCGAGAAGGGAGATCCTTCATAATGCCCTCGCCCCAAGCCACGTTGACCACGGATGCTTGTGGGGGTCATTGTTCGGTCAGAATCGTCCAAGGCACGTGGACCCCCTTAGAGACCACTTTGCATATCAGTGTCCTAGAGATGAGGGCGGTGCTTCTGGCGTTGCAAGCTCTCCACGGCCTTCTTCCTCTAGGGACTATTGCGGTTCAAACAGACAACATGGCAGTAGTCTGGTAAATAAACAAACAGGGAGGAACCAGATCTTATCCCCTTTGTCGGGAGGCTATGAGAGTTTGGGAGTGGGCGATATCCACCAACCGCTTTCTGGTAGCAACACACATTCCAGGTCAGTCCAACATTCTGGCGGACAAACTGAGTCGTGTGATCCTCACACCGTACGAGTGGTCTCTCAAACCATCAGTTGCGAAACAGATCTTCCTCAAATGGGGTCTACCTTGCTGCGATCTTTTTGCTTCTCCGTCAAACACAAAGTGCAGCGAGTTTTTCGCAATACTTCCCCCACCAGGGGAGAGCCCCAGAGACCCTCTGGTTCATGCTTGGCCACCCGGTCTCCTCTATGCTTATCCCCCCCCTTCCTCTTATGACGAAGTTCATTCAGAAAGCACGTCGGTTGGGGAGCAGTATTATCCTCATAGCCCCATTTTGGCCTCGCCAGATCTGGTTCCC
Organism: Protopterus annectens; assembly: GCF_019279795.1. NCBI lineage: Eukaryota > Metazoa > Chordata > Ceratodontiformes > Protopteridae > Protopterus > Protopterus annectens. Next base: position 388,386,211 of record NC_056732.1, on the reverse strand, counting down.
ATATCTGCGGTCTCACAGTGTAGTTCCTCCATGGATCTGAGATCCCATTCCGGATCTGATTTCACATCCTGCGGGATTGCAACCTCCGAACCTGGTAAACCTCAAGCTCGTGGCTTGGTTGATCCAGTTCCACTGATGGCAAGGACTCCCGGCATCTCATCACCAGTAAAGGCTATTCTGGTAGCGGCTCACAAGCCTGCTACCAGAAAAATTTACAGTAGTAAATAGAAACGTTTTTCTATCTGGGCTAAGGACAAGGGCTTAGATCCCTTTACCGTTCCTATTCCGGCGGTTCTTGATTTTCTGTCACACATTTTTCATCAGGGAGCAAGTGCATCTACAGTTAAAGTGCAGTTGGCAGCCATTTCCCATTTTCATGTGGGAGATGGACTGGGATCTTTAGCTTCTGCGAAGATATGGAAAACCTTCTTGAAAGGCATTTCTCAATTGAAACCACCAGTTAAGACTGCGGTCCCACCATGGGACTTAACTCTAGTTTTACAAGCATTGACAAGCCCACCTTTTGAGCCTGCCGCCTCAGTTCCATTAAAGTTCTTATCATGGAAAACAGCCTTTCTAGTTGCTATTACTTCAGCCAGGAGGGTTTTGGAACTTCAAGCCCTTTGCATGAAGCCCCCTTATCTAATTTTCTATAAGGATAGAGTGTCTCTCAGGACTAACCCTTCCTTCTTACCAAAGGTGGCTTCGGAGTCAAATATTAATCAGTCGATTAATTTACCAGTGTTCTTTCCCAACTTTCAGAACAAAGGGGAATACAAATTACACAAGTTGGATGTACATAGACAACTACGTTTTTACTTGCACAGGACGAAGGATACTTGCAAGGCTGATCAGTTGTTTGTGTCCTTTGCCAAATCTGCTATGGGTAGAGCTATTACCAAAGTTACCTTAGCAAATTGGATTTCACAGTGCATCATTCATGCGTATGTACCCTCAGGTAAACCTGCTCCTATCAGAGTCCATGCCCACTCAACCTAATCCATAGCCACATCAGCAGCCTTCTGGTCCAGGGTTCCTCTGGACAACATATATTCAGCAGCTACTTGGTCCTCTTCCCATACATTAATTTCTCATTATAAATTGGATATGATATACAGGAGTAGGGCTTCCTTTGGCTCTGCGGTGCTTCGGAATATCCTTCCTTAAAGGCCGCCCAAGGTTTTTAGGTAGCTGGGGACTCTGTCCCACAGGTTGCAGACCAAATGAAGTAACTACTTCAGATAAAGAAGTTATGTACTCACCATAACGTTCCATCTGAGTAGGTGCTTCATTTGTCTGCAACCGACCCCCTCCTCCATGCCCCCTAACCATTATCGTGATTCCTGATCATGATTGAGATTGTTTCATGAGGTTAGGCTTTATTTGGTCCTCTGTTGAGGGTATTAGTTGTTGGATTAAGCAAACTCCATCTGAGGAAAGGCAGCATGCAGCAGGGTGTTATGGGTAAAGGGGAGGAGCTAGGAGCTCGGATCTTTTAGCTTATAAAGCTGCCGGCTCGGATCCGAGTTCGGATCCGATACCCACAGTTTGCAGACAAATGAAGTACCTACTCAGATGGAACGTTATGGTGAGTACATAACTTCTTTTTAGTAATGATTGGCAGTAAGACAGCTGTTTAACTTTCGCTGTGGCTCATCATGCATAATGCAGTAACATATGTGCAACAGCACTGATAATGCAGGGTTTATTCCAGCTTTTGATTATTTGAATGTTCTATTCACAGTGACACAACTGTTTTAGTTGAAATCTGAACTGTTTTTAGTAGTAATTACCAAATTGTATATGCATGATGTAAAAAATATGACAAATGTGAGCAAATTAAATCAGTAACATGATGACTTTGGACTATTTATAATATTCTGGATTAATTATTCATATCTCTGAAGTAGTAATGACAACAGTAATAATTTTTTTTAAAACAATATAATTCTCACTTTTATATGGTGTCTATAAAATGAGCTTATGTAATCTCCTGTAGGGCCCTTACTTCAAGAAAGGTAATTACCTGAAGGCCTGATGATGTGCAACAGATTTACAAGTTAACATATGGCAAATATTGAAAGATTGTGTTAAGGTAATGCCATAGGTACTGGATTCATTACCAGATATATTTTATTTGAAATAAGTTTAATTTTTTTTTACTTCTGCATTTGCTTGCTGCTCAGCGTTGTACATCACTAACTGTCAGCATCACTATCAGTGAGTGAGAGTTAATGTCTGAAGGCAAAAACTCAAACATATAATTTGGGCTGTCATCAGTAGCACAAATAAGACTGCTACAGTTACACTTCCATCAGCACTCTGAACAGTACTAAGTGAAGAAAATACACCTGTTAGTTATCTTTTTCTGTGGCTCAAGGTGTTAATGTAGTAAGTTCAAAGAAACAGCAGTGGGTAATACGGGTTTGAGTCCAGTTTGCAAATGATTTTAATAAGTGGATCAGAATAAATAGTGTCACATAATTTTATTAGGCATTTAACATGAGGTACAACTGACAGTTACAAAAAATAATTCTGCAACACTGCACTGTGTAATGACTTATAATTAAGTCAACTATATTCTGTATAAAGTGCATTAATTTAAGCTACACTTGCATATGTATAGTTTGTGCAATAGTTGCTAAAAAAAATGTATGACTCAACACATAATTATCAGGTGGGTAAGACAGTATGTCATATAAAGTATGCATGGCACCTACCTCAACATGTCTTATTCAGGTCACGCACCTCAATGCATATTAAACTGATGTACAGAAATAATAACAGGCTTTACATATAACTCCAGCAACATAACGTGTCAGTCACACACACAGAGGCTTGTCATAATTGAGCTCTGCTGATGTTGAAACGGTTACATGTCACATTTCAAGTTCAAAATATTAGTTCTCTTGTGGCATTAACAGTTAATAAACAGCAGTTAGGATTTTAGTCTTCTGGCTAGTCACGGGTTCAATTCCTAAGTGGTATTAGTCAAAGTTTTGTATTTTGTATGCCCCACCAACATATTACGTCCCTATTCATATCATTTTATCTCTTACCAACATTGATTATTGCTACAATCATAGAGCAGATGTCATGTCATATCACTGTGTCTGAAGACTGTATGAATAATTAACATCCACCATAAAAGAGATCATGTTTAGGAGTGCCAGTATATCCTTTGAAATGTAATGCTGTCATCATCAAAAAGCATTTGAAGATTTCACAGTGGGATATGTATAAATATAGTGAGCATCATGCATGGTCAAGTCTCATTGCCATATTTCACACCTCCAATTTATTTCGAGGGAATCATACCCGATATTTCTTCCTGGCAATCTTTATGTTGTGCAGATGCAGCTGGCAATGTTGTCCATCATTGCACAAAGGCTGGAACACTCAAGATCTGAATTGAGCCCTGGTTTACTGCCATATTTATAGGTGGCCTTCAGAAGACATGGCAAGCTAAAGTGAGGGTGGTGCTCCATGTAGAGCCCAAAGGTGGTGTGTAGAGGAGTCCAGAATCGTCATGGCTCTCCTCATAAAGTGTTATAACTGTAGACGTTTGCACAACTATACCTGGTTTCATTACAAGGTTGGGGCTTGGAATGGCTTGGCCAAGGCTGTCACCAGTGCAACTGGTACTTCATACACTGGCAAACAATATTGTCACCATTATAGTGACATGAAGAGAGAGAAACTCCTAATGTTCTGGCTGAAGTGTGATTCTCAAACAATCTGGAAATATATCGCTGATTGATAAGTATATTTCTTGGCATTTTAATCTTTCAGAGTTTTGCATTATCGTAATTTTGCCTGAATGAATTATTTTATATATTTTCTGGCATTGTTTTCTGTTTCTCATCTGTCCTGAAACTGCTTCCCCCCTATTCCTGTCATGGAGTTTGTAAAACTGGTCTAACAGCTTTTGTGTTATCTGATTGCTTCAAGGCTTGCTGATTTAAAAATAGTTTGTAAATTCTTGCATACACTGTTGGAAACTCCTGGTGTTCTGGCTGAAGTGTGATTCTCAAACAATCTGGAAATATATCGCTGACTGATAAGTATATTTCTTGGCATTTTAACCTTTCAGAGTTCTGCATTGTCTTAATTTTTCCTGACTGAATTATTTTTTTGCCTGACTGAATTACTTTATATATTTTCTGTCATTGTTTTCTGTTTCTCATCTGTCCTGAAACTGTTTTTCCCTCCCACCCTATTCTTGTGGTGTTGTTATAGCTTGTGGCTTTGCAGTTGCCAGCCCCTACTGTAAATTTGATCTGCGGACACCCCTCCCAGTCTAGTGTTCACTCTACTTAATACAGAGAGAACATTTCAGAAGGCCAACCCACATAGGTTCTTATCCTTGAATTATCTTCTGCTCCTCCTTCCTCTCTCCTTGCACTTTACTAACCATAAAATGCACTTTATTCATCTGCTTTTACTGTATTTGTGTTTCTTCCTACTTTATTACTTTATTTTGCTTTTGCCTCTTCTTAAAAGTACTCAGTTGTATTTATTCTGCTGCATTTATTACTGCTTGGTAGTAGCCTGATTAAATTGTAACTGTTATTCTAAACCATTTGGTTTAAGCACTTGGGCTTCATACCAGTTGTTTTACATTAAGAAGGTTTGCGGTCTGCACTGTTGTGGCAGGACTGGTAGCTTACATCCTTCTAATTTGGGAATTGCTGATTGAAGGCTCAGTGTCTGTTATTCTAAAAGTGTATTAGTTCTGGTTTAAGCACTTGGGCTTCAGGCCAGTTATTCTACATTAAGAAGGTTTGTTGTTTTCACTCTTGTGGAGGGGAGGCTAGATTCTGCCCGTCTGTGCTGGGAATTTCTGGTTAAAGGCTTATTGAGCCTGCTTATTTGAACTGTTTGCTGTAGCATAGATTAGATTCAGGCCTGCTGAATCTAGCTTTGTTTGTATAACTTGAACACTAATCCAGGCCATTTTTTTTGGAGAAGGTTCCCTGCACCCTAGTGGCAGGAGTGTGCAGTTAGAACTTGTCTGATTGAAAACTGCTGGAACAGGGCTCAGTTTTGAGCTCTTTTACTGGTTAATTGGGTAATTTGTTTAAATCATTTTGCTCATTTTCTATTGTTATATAAAAATAAATTGCACTTTATTCATCTGCTTTTACTTTATTTGTGCTTCTTCCTACTTTATTAATTTTGCTTTTGCTGCCTGTTCTTAAAAGTACTTAATTGCATTTATTCTGCTGCATTTATTACTGCTTGTTAGTAGCCTGATTAAATTGTAACTGTTGTTCTAAGCCTTTGGTTTAAGCATTTGGGCTTCAGTCCAGTTGTTTTACATTAAGAAGGTTTGTGGTCTGCACTGTTGTGGCAGGACAGGTTGCGTACATCCTTCTAAGTTGGGAGTTGCTGATTGAAGGCTTGCTGTCTGTTTTAAAAGTGTATTAGTTCTGGTTTAAGCACTTGGGCTTTGGGCCAGTTATTTTACATTAAGAAGGTGTGGTCTGCACTCTTGTGGGAGAAAGCTTAGAGTCTGCCCTTCTGAGCTGGGAGTTTCTGGTTAAAGGCTTATTGTGCCTGCTTATTTGAACTGTTTCTTTCTGAAATTGGTACGCCCTGTTTGCTGTAGCATAGACTAGATTCAGACCTGCTGAATCTAGCTTTGTTTGTATAACTTGAGCACTAATCCAGGCCATCTTTTTTTGGAGAAGGTTCCCTGCACCTAGTGGCAGGAGTGTGCAGTTAGAACTTGTCTGATCGAAGACTGCTGGAACAGGGCTCAGTTTTTAGCTTTTTATTGGTTAATTGGTTTAAATCAGTTTGCTCATTTGCTACTGTTATATTAAAAAAAATACACTTTATGCATCGCCGCTTAGCTAGGGTTAAACTATTCCTGGCGCCATAAAGTCTGCTCTTCAAATTTTCCCTTATTATTAGCCAGTTTTTTAACTTTAGCATTCAGATCTGTTTCCTCGAGCTCAGCACTTGTTCAGAACTCATTGTAAGCTCTAAATAAGCTACAAATTACTACAGCACTCAACTTTCCTCACTTGCCTAGAGGAAAACAGTTTTTAGTACTTAATAAATAAGCACCTATCTAGGCATGTCTAAGGGTCAGCTCCCTATGTTTTCTCTTGTGTACCTGATGAATCTGGGCATCTTGGGGCAATGCAGCTGTTGCCTCATGTACGCAGACAGCCCTTTCCTCCTACCACCCAACACCTACCACCCAACACTATAACCTGTGAGAGATGCACTTATATAGCCAAACTGGAAGGAAAGCTCTCTTCACCCAAGACTGGACTAGACAGTCAAGAGGAGAAGGTAAACACTTGCACCACACCACACTCATCACATAGTCCCTCAAAACCTACACCACCAAAGCACACACATAGAAACAGAAAACACACACCTACATTCGCGGATGCTCTCAATAAAAATCTACTCAAGCAACAGAGAACTCCAAAGCAGAAACGCAAGCAACCTCCAACCCCCAACACAACCCAAATGACACATACCCCACAAACTCAGTGTGTCTCTATAGTCAGGCACACTGATGTTCTACTCACCAGGCTAAACAAAGAGAAAATTACTGTCAGCTGCCTGTCGGGTGCCAGGATCTGCCACATAACGCACACACTCAGTTCACTCCACAAGTACAAATATCACTCTGTCATTGTCCATGTTGGTGTGAATGACCTGAGACGAACCTCCCTGGACTCCTTGAAAAGAGATATGGAGGGGCTCTCCAATCTTGTAGCCCAGGCAGGTATGACCCTAGCCCTCAGTAGCATCCTGCCATCACCCAGAATGACACCACAGTACAAGGACAAAATGATTGACTTCAACAATTGGATAAGCTGCTGGTGTCATTATAAGGGAATCCAGTATCTGTCTGCCTTGGATGACATGATTAACAGACCACGATGCTTTGCCAGAGATGGCCTGCACCTGTCGCCCTTCGGATTCCGGATACTGGCTAAGGCTCTTCCCACCCCTATAGTGCCTTTTTTTAGTCAAGGTTATAATGACAATTTCACCTCTGTAACAGGTACAAGCAAGCTAAATCTGAGGGTAATGCTACTCAATGCTAGAAGTCTAAACCTCAAAATGCACCCACTCGAGCCACTCCTTAAAATGGAGAACATTGACATCTCTGCAGTGACAGAGACCTGGTTCAAGGGTTCAGAGCGCATCCCTGCATTACCAGGCTATAATTCATACCACATCTTTCGGACACCTAACCTGGACCGAAGCACTTAAGGTGGAGGCGTGTCCATATTCATTAAGGATATCCACACCTCCAGGCTAGTTGCTCAGCATAATGCATCTGAGATTATCCAAGTGCAACTAACTCTGGTCAAGACCGCAGTCCAAATTGAGGCTTGGTACAGATCCCCCACCATGCCCCAGGATTCCCACTCCTCATTTCTTGATACACAGGAAAATATTAGGGTGCAACCCAACACCCTAATAAGGGGCAATTTCAACTACCCCAGCATTAATTGGGAAAACTACTCCTGTACCAACTCTTTTGCTCAACGTTTTCTGGAATTCATAAATTCCAGTGCCTTGGATCAACTTATCCACACCCCCACCAGGGGCAGCAATATCCTAGACCTGGTCATTACCAACATGGGAGACCGGTGTTCCACACCAGAGGTCAATTCCTCATTGGTCAGATCCGACCACAAGCAAATCACCCTAGACATCCTCATCCTGCCCCCACCCCCAATTAGGGAAAACACCGTAAAAAACTTCTCCAAGGCCAACTTCATGCTTCTCAAGACAGAAGTGGCAAACTTCACGACACCCATGCAGACAGACCGTTGAGGTACGACTGTTGAATCCTACACAAATGCACTTTATAAGCACTTACACAAGTGCATGGATCGTGCTATCCTCCAAAAAAAGAAAGCCAATCTGGTGGTCCCCTGCCATAAACAAACTCTACAACAAAGGAAAGAAACTAGGCTAGGCTAGGCTTGTATAGGCCCTAGGGCTGATAGCCTAGTACCAACCTATGAACTGTTGCAAAAAAGAGTAAAATCCCATGATTGGAGGAACTCCCTGGTCAGCCTCAGTAAGAAGGTGAGATCCCTCATAAAATCCTGCAAAGCTAGTTACGAAAACAAAATCACCACTGATTCTAAAGACAACCACAAAGCATTCTATAGCTATGTCAATAATCTCAATGGCAACACTGTGCTCTGAGTTACAGCACAATGGCACTAAATATACAGAGCTAACTGATATTGCCAACATCCTGGCAGATAGGTTCAGTGCTAACTTTACCCCCCTCTCACCCATAAAGGGCCCATCTCTATACCGGAAGAATGCAAAGTTCCTTTAATCTCAGCTGCACAGGTAAAAACCACACTCTCCAAAGCCAAGAACACAGCATCCATGGGACCTGACAACATCCCAGTCTGCGTTCTACATGAATTACAGAATGAACTGGCACCCCACCTAAGTACCATGTTCAATCATAGCCTCATCTCAGGCTTTCTGCCACTGAATGGTGCACAGCGACAGTTATCCCAGTCCACAAAGGGTGAACCACCACGGACCCTGGGAATTACATCCCCATTTGCCTGACAAGCCTGGTCTGCAAGGCCATGGAACGTGTTCATAGGTTCATAGGTTAGTACTAGGCTAACTGCCCTTGCAAGCCATTGTAAGCCTAGCCAATTATTCCTTGTCAGAGTCAGACCCTGCACTTTGTGTTTGTAAGGCAAACACCTTAACCATTAGGCCACCCGTCATCATGGAACTTATAAACAAAGACATTAGTAATCTCCAAACTCTGGACCCAACCCAGTTCGGGTTTGTAAAAGGCAGATCATGTCTCCTAAACCTGATAGACTTCTTTGAAGAAGTCACCAAAGCAGTAGACGAGGATAAGATGGTTCACACAGCCTATCTAGATCTTGCCAAGGCTTCCGACACCACCCCCCACTTTGGAATTGTAGACAAACTCACTAAACTAGGTATAAATCCCTGTGTCACAAGATGGGTTGCCAACTGGCTCAGTGACAGAACCCACACTGTGAAAGTAGCAGACTTCAAATCCGACTTCAGACCAGTGACAAGTGGAGAACCACAGGGTTCAGTCCTGGGTCCTCTCCTGCTTGGTATCTACTTCTCTGAAGTACAAGTTAACACAGAAGGTCTTTGGCTAACGAAGTTCGCAGATGACTGCAAACTAGAAGCCATAATCAAAACTCCTAATGATGTTGACATTCTACAAAAGGGCCTCACTGAGACAGATGCCTGGTGTCAAAGCCATGGCCTCAAGCTCAATGCCAAAAAGTGCGTTGTCATCCCCTTTGGTAAAAACTCTGTACTGATGAACTACCACATAGGCGGTAGTCTACTTTACACCGAAAGTATGACAAGAGACCCTGGGACACAGGTGGACAGTTGTCTCTCCTTTGATAATCACATCGCCACAGTAGTCAGGAAATCCTTCTACATGGCACATCTCATCACAAAAGGATTCTCATCCAGGAAAAAAGAGGTCATTGTTCCCCTCTACTTGTTACTCATTAGACCCATTGCAGAGTACAATGCCCCTTTTGGTATGTACCTCACAGGACATTTACAACAACTGGAAAGGCCACAGAAATACCTCACAAAGAGGATTACCAGCCTCAAACAGATGCCCTACGCAGACCATCTCAAAAAACTCCAGCTTTACTCCATTGCATATCACCTACTCAGAGGTGATCTCTGCCTAACATACAAAGCTATGTCAAATCCAGAGCTGTTGGACATGCTCCACTTAAAGAAATCCCAATCCCTCTGAGCTACACGCTCTAGGGACCTAAACCTTATCACCACAATAAACAGAACATGCTGGACGGATAGATTCCTGTCCCTGAGACTTCCCATACTCTGGAACAAACTACCTATCTATGTCAAACAAAGCTCCTTATTAGCACTCTTCAAGAAAAATATTGATGATTGGATGGGAAATAGGAAATTCACCCCAGGCATCACTTCTGTGGCTCTGCTCGACAGGGGCACAGGAAAATAATTTTCTTGGTTGGTGAAAGACAGAGTACCTTTTTGGCTATACTTATATAGGCCCTAGGACCAATAGCCTAGTACCTACCTATGAACCTGAGTATGACTTCCTGAGCTGATGGGAGGCAGAAGTTAGAACTTCTAACACCCTTGAGTTGTGTAAGTGTAGCGACCTATCTCCAGCCATTGCAATACCATGGATTGTCCAGGCTGTACACTAATTCATTATGCTTCTTATTCTTCTATTTTATGTTCTATGCAGTTGCTGAGGACATTGCTAGAAATGGGTGAGTGTCAGGTCACCAAAGGTAGTTTTGGCAAATGTAAAAAAAAAATCAATGTAGTTCAGCAAAACTACTTTCACTGACAGTGGAGATTGCCTTTTTCTCTACTGATGTTCTTCGTGTTTCACTGTTGCAGTCATCACATTTGGGTTATCTGCTGCAATCGCCCTCAATTGGCCTGATTATCAAAGTCTTGGGTCCTGCGTCGGTTGCTGTCTCATCTTCCATGACGTCAGATCGTCAGGGGGTATAACACATGCAGTCGATGCCATTACCCCAGTCTTTCTTGCCGTGCGGTGCCCAAAGCAGAAGCAGTTCGCAAGTGCTGGTCGGCCGACTCCTGAAATTTTCATTTTCGAGTTTCAGAACCGAAGTCTTCAACTAAAGCTGAGTACCCCACTGGGGAAACTTTTTCTTGCTATTTACTGATGTCAGTAAAAGTTAATAATTGCATTTCTTGTGGAAAGCAAATACCTCATAAAGATTTTCATTCGTACTGTATTCCTTGCCTAGGCCCTGACCACGACATACCTCGCTGACGATTTTGTGCCTTATTTAACCAACGAACTATCCATCGTCGGTATATTTACGCTTCTAAATATTTCGGTTCTCAGTTCAGTCAGTGGCGGCTCGTGATCTCGGACTGCAGCCCCCCAGCTGTGAACCACAATGGTACAGTCCTACAGTCTTCCAAATCCTCCATACAAAGTGAATCCGGACTGCTGCCTTACCAGTCGGGATTCTGGAAAAAAGAAGCAGACTGCTGATTCCCCAGAAGTCTATGCATTGCTAACCGCATAGCCTGGAAGAAGATTGGACTGCAGAGTCAGCAGTCATGGACCACTCCAGGAAAGAGCAGTGAAACCCGGAAGTATGCATTCTGGCACGAATGCGAGCGTTTGAGTCTTGCTGTGGATTCCTTAGCTTTAGCTAACTGTTTGTTTGCGAACACAGGATGAGAAAGTTCGTCTTGCTGTGGATTACTTAGCTTTAGCACACAGGATGGGAAAGCTGTTGCAGGTGTGTGTATTACATAGCTTCAACTAACTGTTCATTCAGGATGGGAAAGCTGCTGCAGGAGATTGGATTTGGCAGGTATGAGGTAGTGCATGTAAAATGCCCCACAGACCTCTCAACCGTACCAAATTCCTTTGCATTTTATGGTTTTGAGGGCAAAATAGTGGGTTGCCACAAATTCCCGAGTGGCCCCCTTCATATCCCGGTTTTTTTTTTACATATAGACAGAGAGCAGGGTACTTGGGGAAACTAAGAGAGATGTGTTTAGGCAGTGTTGAGTGCAGGGACATAGGAAGCATATGTTCAGCTGTTTACACCATAGTGTACATGTAGTTAGCCAAAGGGTTAGAAAATGCAGTAAAACATAAATCTAAAAAAAAAAAAAAAAAATCTTAAAGTTTAATCTCGTTGACCTTCTCCTGCCAAGCTAACTTCTAAATTCACGGGAAGTACTAAATGGCTGATGAAACTCCTTATTCCCACAGCCCAGAAGCGTAATTAACACTTATTTTGTTTCTTAAAGTAAAAAAGCCGTAACCTATTATTTCCAGTCAGTGCATGCTGCTTGGAGGGAGGGGGGCTGTTTACCAATTAAAGTTACCTCATTTCTTGTGGTGTAAGGTTGTGGGGGAGGGAAGTGAGCAAAACACAGACAAGACTTGGAGGTTTGTAACAGTCCGTTTTCAATTGGCTGCATCCATATCCACGGGTTCCTTTAAGTTTCCTTTAAATAGTTTTTCAGTTGCCACAAAATAGTCTCCTTGCTTCTTTCTGATTTTTACTGGAGTACGTTTGAACAGTAATGACTGAGAGTTGCCTGAAGTGACCTAAATTCTTCTAATACAGGCATCACAGCACGTTATTTTCCGTTCTGGGTTCGTTAACGGTAACGGTTATTTATTTTTTTCAAAAATGTATGGTAAGCAAACTAAGGTAAATAACTTATCTGAAAAGGATATACAGAGAAATGAACAGTTTAACCATTTTATCTTTGTGTTAAATGAATTAGTTAGGTGACCTCTTTAATAGAAGAAATTGCACTGACTGTCCGTTTTATGTCTGAGCATTTCTTGCTGCTACTTGTTTTAAATGGATATGTACTAGCATCATTGTGTTTCTCCCTGGTTTGTTTTTATTGCATTCAAACATACAGCTCTTTTTTATATACTTCTTATTCACACCTCGTTATGGCATCCATTGTTTTGTTTGAGGCTGTCCTCCTTAACTAAGTGACTTGCCCATTAATAACAGCAAGTATTTGAAAATGAAAGGTGTACTTGTAACTCAATGGCAGTAATATTGTTAAGCTATAATGCCTTGTAGCCGTCAGTGATATTTGCATTGTAATTGCACACATTGATAGAGATTCAGTATTATTTATATTTCTAACTTACAGTTAAGCATATTTTTCATATGTCTGTAAAATCACAATAAACAAACACTCAGAGGTGGGTGCCTTGCTGTCATGTGAAAGTTTGTTTGGCTAACAAGTGTTCTGACTGCGAATACATGGCCAGTTTCCAAGATAAGAATGTGAAACTTTACAGAAGATGTATGATGTTTGATGTCATTGTTATATATTACAGTAATTACATGAATACAGTGAATGCAGTGACTGTTATCACTGTAAGAAAGATTTCTTACTTATGTTATATTAAACTGTTATGTTTATTGCTCACAAAAGGTATTCGTGCTTGTCTTGTGTAAACTAGACTTTGTTTTAGAAAATGCTGTGGAATGTATTGGTGTGTAAGCTGCTAGAAGTGTGGTAAGCTGTTAGAAGTGTGGTAATGTTCCACAGCACAGAAGTACAGAAGTGTTAATGGATTATATGGAAGCTGCTGACTGGTACACTAAGAAGGGTGTGTGTGTGTGTGTGTGTGTGTGTGTGTGTGTGTGTGTGTGTGTGTGTGTGTGTGTGTGTGTGTGTGTGTGTGTGTGTGTGTGTCGGTCAGAGCAAAAGTCCATACTGCAGTTGAGTGGTTAAAGATACTGAGAGAGAATAAGAATCCCTTATGCACATAAAACTATTCAATATGTTATCTTTGTAAGCAAGGCTTTCAGAATATATTTGCAGAATGACCCATTTGTTTCATTTAGTTTTCAAAATTTGTGGTTTTCTGGCATTAAGAACTGTAGTCATAAAGTAACAGAAATTTGAGTACGACAGTGTGTCCTTTTGAAAATTCAGTGCGTGTCCTGGGGTAGTCTGTGAAATAAAAATGACAAAGAAGCTGAAAAGTAAAGTATACAAAACAGTAATGCAACCAGTGCTTCCTTATAGCCCAGAAGCCTGGACTGTAAATGCAGGCCCATTGAGGAAGCTTGAGGTATTGGATTTGGTGTCTGAAATGGACAGAAGGATGCACACTATGGAACAGCTGAATAAAATAAGGACATCAGAGCAGAAGCCAAAATAGTATCAATTGCAGAAAAGGTCAAGGAGAACAGAGTATGATGCTTTAGTCATGTGCAGGAAAGCAAAGGACAATTTGGTTGGCTTGTTCTCCCTATGTCTGCATGTTTTAGCCTGCTATTTAACACAAAGGATTAAGGCCATCAGGTGTTGGCAAGCTGTTTACTGTAGTGCAGAGGTTGATTCCCTCAGTCACCATCTGTCTACTGTATAATTCTGAGCAAGTAACTTGTATACATACCTCTCAACCGTACTAAATTCCTCTGTAAATACCAGTTTTGAGGGCAAAATATTGGGGTGCCACGAATTCAGAGTGGCCTCTTTAATTTCCAAATTTCCCAGGGTTTTTTTTTTTTTTGGGGGGGGGGGCATCATCCTCACGTGCAGGGTGTGTGCGATGACTTCAGCTTCATGAGGCAGACAGCTTGTCAGAAGTCAACTGACATTTGTTACTACTTAATTTAAACTTAAGTGTAGCAGTCAAGAGCTGCAGAGTCAGACCAGTCAGTGTTTTTTTCCACTTCTTATTCAGGCAGTGTACAGCACATCTTTCTTCCCCCGGCTCCTCCGGGTAAGGTAAAAAAAAGACTGCACTACTAGTCTGTTTTCTTTGGGCTCGCTGCATTGATTATGTCCAAGAGAAATGAGAGACAATTGCACTGCACTAGTAGCTAATGGTTTCTTATTTGATGCATTCTATTTGCTGTTTTTTCTTTGGGCTCTTTATTTGTGTGTTGAACTTGAATTCTGTTTACTGGTTTTCTTTGGGCTCACTGCATTGATTATGTCAGAGAGAAACTTGCACTGTTATTATGAACTGAATGTTGTGCATTCTGTTTACTGGTTTTCTTTGGGCTTGCTGCATTGATTATGTCTGAGAGAACCTTGCATTGCTATTGCATTTTTTCTTATGTGCAAGTGTACTACTAGGGTGTGTGTGTGTGTGTGTGTGTGTGTGTGTGTGTGTGTGTGTGTGTGTGTAAAATGCCAACTTAAGTGTTTAGAGTTACTCAGACTGGATCCCTGTACCCCCACTCAAGGAGTACTGGTGGCTAAACCCTGTACCTTTGCTACAGGTAACAAGAGCCTGAATTCCCTACCCACCACCATTTGTGAAGCGTTTGGAGATTTTTGCCTCATATTTTGTTCTGTTCCTTGTAAAATCTGTGATTTCTGAGTGTTTAATACCTTAAATAGTTGATGGTGCATTGGTAGCATTGTTGCCTCACAGCTAGAGGTTCTCTGGTTTGATTCTTAGCTGGGGTGCCTTCTGTGTGGAGTCTGCATATCTTCCCTGTGTTTATGTGGGTTTGCTCTGGTGTCCTCCCATGTTACAAAGACATGTATCTGCAGTATTTTTCCCTGGGCCTTTGCTAAAAATTGGCTTTTGTTCCAAGTCGGACTTTTCTGGTTAACAAATGTTAAGTAAAATTGACAGACATTTGAATTTCAGACTTCATATTCTTCAGAAAGTACATAGTAAAACAAAACCTTTTATTCTAGCAATTTTCTAAGTTTATAAGATGAATATTTGAAATTTCTCCCTATTTTGGGGACTGTATTCCCCCATTATTGGCTGTGTCCAGGTTTTTTGTACTGAGGTTGAGAGCTATGGTGAGAACTGAATTCACTGAATATGTTTGAGGGCTGTATTCCCCAATTACTGGCTTTGGCCAGGTGTTTTGTGCTAAGAGGTGTACAGCTATGGTGAGAACTGAATTCACTAAATGGTAGCCATTTAAGTTTGTCTTCCTCTCTTTCAGAAAACAGCTGATTTGGCATAGTGGTATATTGTTCTGACTGTTTTGCACAGGGTCCTGGGTTCAAGACCTAGCAGTGAAATGCATGGTGGTAACGCAACATTTTATTCTAGCAACTTTCCAAGATTATACAAGCAATGTTTAAAATGTGTCCCTGGTTTTTGGGCTTTTGTCCCTCCCCAATACATTTTGGCATTTTCCAGATTTCTTGTGCTACAAAGTTGAGAGATACAGCCGAGTGTCGAGTAGATTTTACAAGGAGCTGAGAGCTGCAGAGGAAGAGAAGTCTAGTGCTGCTTATGCTGAGACTGCTTGTATTGTTAATATCACAACAGGTAGTGTACTTGCTTTTGATGCAGAAGGCTGTGGGTTCTACTCCCACAGTATGTAGGTGCATTGCTGATATTGTACTGTGTTGTAAATGGGGTGGATGCTGCCAGCTTGAGAATGTCCTCTTTGGCGAAAGATACCTAGTAACTATGAACTCGTCCATTATTTGCCATCCATTCCCTATTGCAATATTGCTAGCTTATAATTTTTTTAATGTAATATAGGTAATTTATTCCTCAAGGACAACAGGCACTTTATTTGTAGGTGAAACAATGAAATATAAAGTTGTTTGCTAGCAGCAACCTCTTCATTAGTTATAGATCTTTTTAATGTGGAATTATTTAGATGACCTTTACTTCTGTAGAGATTGTGCATATTAACTGGTACTGGTGGATCATAAAAGTTTGAGTAGACTTTTATGTTGGAAATGTTCTCAGTTGGGCAGTTTTGTCATTATTGGTGCATGGATTTTGTTTCATTGTTTACTGGAAAAATGTTCAAAACAATAAATTTAAAACACCCTGTAACAACTGTACTGTATTTTACAAGGAATATAATTTAATGCAATCAGGAAGGTGCATCACAGAACACATGTATGTTTTGTGCGCAAGGGGCCTAGCATTTGAAAATATCCCAAAGTTAATCTTTATCTGCTGCTAGCCAAATGTATTTTCTTTGGATGTGGGTTTCAATGCTGTTTCAATGAATGAGTTTCAAGGGCAGAAAAGTTTTTATGCCAAGTCTGTTTTCATTGTGAAACTGCATTGCTTTGTTTAGCAGATGTCTTGGTGTTTGTGCTGTAAAATCAAAAATAAAACTTTCAAATGAAGTCCAAATCATCGTAGAAGTAAAGCAGTATGCACATTAGTGTTTATGGTAAATGGGGTGAAATAGCCAAGTAATGGTTCATTGGAATGGCTACAGGGGGGGAGGCTCCATTCAACCAAGATTTTGTGAGGGGGAAGGGTGACCAACTCAGACAGCCCCGGCTGAACTATGCCTCTCAACTGTCCAGATTTTCACAGAATGAATAGATTTTTGCTTCTTATTTTTGGTTTGTTCCTCATAAAATTTGTGGTTTTCTGACGAATCATTTAGGAATTAAGTCACTAAATAATGACAGACACTGAGTTTCAGACTTCATAACCTTCAGAAAAATGCATGCTAAAGCAACACCTGTTTATTCTAGCAACTGTCTTAGTTTATACAAGTACTGTTTATATGTTCCTGCGATATATTTGGCCTTGTCCAGATTTCCTGCATTAATTAACAGGTTGAGAGTTACGTGCAAATAAATTGCTTTATAGAATTAGGTATATCCAAACCTCTCAACTGTCACCGATTTTGGCTCAAAATGTTGCTCTTCCCCTAATAATCCCTCTGCAAAATGGCAATTTTGGAAGAAAACATGTAGGGTTTACAATTAATAAATAACTAATAATTATAGATTACTTTTATTTCAGAAATGCATGTAGATTTTTTATTTTGTCAGCTGCTCAAGTTAGCAATACTAACATTAAATAGTGTCCCTTCTTTGACAGGTTCACAGCTGTATTGTGTGGCTATTTTATATTTTTGCATCACATTTTTGGTCTATTTTTCATAAAATTGTGTTTTTTGGCAAATTAGTGGCAAATCATGGAAGACTGAAGTTAGAAAATAATGACAGACATTTGAGTTTCGGATTTCATACCCTTCAGAAAATTCATACTAATGCAAAAACTACTATTCTATTATCTTTCTAAGTTTATAAGAGCAATATTTAAAAATTGTCCTTATTTTTGGGCCTTTGTCCCACTTCTATGTATGGCTTTGTCCAGATGTCATGCTCTGAGGTTGAGAGGTATGACAAATGTGTCCGGGCCAAGCACCCCACTCCCCATGTATTGACTCTGGATGTATCCAAGCAAGGCAAGGAGCAGTTGTGCAGAGTATCCCCCCATCCAAGGTAGACACAAGTACTACAGTGGCTTTTCATATGCCCTTGATGTTGCAGTATGTTCTGGTTTGTGTTATATACTGTTGATTTATGCTTATTATTATTCAGAAAATGCCTGTTGCTCTGTGTTTAAGTAGCAATGCTTTATTGACCATCAGGTAAGCTTGTCTGAGATTGTAAGATGCAAGTAAGCTTTAATAGGCATACTGTTAAAGAATTGCCAACATTGAAAGCCTTTCTGTTGTTGTCATGCAGAGAATACTTATATAACTAGATAACGTATAAGCCTTGGGTATTGAAATGCATATGACCGTATTTGTAATAAAGGACAGGATTACATTATTTTAAGAAGCTCATTACATTTGTTAGAGACTTGCAGTCATCTTTGCAGGCTTTACCTGTAAACTAAACAGAATGCCAATCAATCATGTGTGGTCCATAACCTGCGCAGTAATCCTTTAAGCAATGTATCTTGAGCTTGTTTCTTGTTTGCTTTTCATTTTTTACTTTGATCATGTTTTCCCCATGAAACAAGTAGATAGTTGTTGTCAGGCAGCAGGTCTTTTTTGGATAAGAAACATTTTTACAAGTGGGGTTATCACAGAGATTGCTACTTTCAGCATGTTACTTGGTACTTTAATAAAGCTGAATATAAATTATAATTAGAACTGCAGTGCAAGGAGAAGTGGTTTGAGTTGAGTGCTGCTTGTTCTTATACTTGATTTTGACTGGCATTCCACTAATGTATTTAAAAAGTAATTTATTTTTTCATGCCTCACAACCTTTTTGTTTACATTTAGATATTAAGTAAGCTGTCATGCAGCCAATGCATTGAAATAATTTTTTTTCTTCTACACTTCATTTTGTCTTGATTGGACTTTCATAATGATGATTTGACACCCAGGGCAGTGTATTTAATTGAAGTTACAGTTTTTCTGTTTTTTGAGCATAGCCCCCCCCCCCCCTTTCTAGTTGGCTGCACCCCTTCGCATTGACCCCACCCATTCAGCTGTCTCCCGCAGCCCCCCTTTGATTTGAAGCCACCAGCCGCCACTGAGTTCAATTATCCAGATATGTCGTCGGTAAGCCATCCGACTACCAGCATTCTGAAAAAATGCAAAGATAAATACAGAGACAGGCCGCCTAGGTCCAAAGCTGTCGACGACGCTTCTCCTCCTAAGCCAGTCGCCAGTTCGCCGGTACTCAGTGAGGTGCTTTTGCAGCCCCTGATACCTTCTACTGAGACCCATTCGGAGTCTGGTATGCCACGAGATGCTTCAACTGTGGAGCATGTGGATGTCTCTACCTTGGATGGGTCCGGAGCCGCTGTGCAGACACTGGTTTCTGAGGGTGTATTCAGGCCTATGGACTTGCATATTAAACTGACGCCACCTTCTTCTTTAAGGCCTAAAGCTCAAACCATGCCTAGTAAACTGACGCCCAGGCTGCATGCTCAGGCCTCTATGCCTAAAAAACAAATGATTAGAATGGCTGAAGACCTTATAACTTTAATCAGGGGAAGCCAACCATCCCCTTCTAAGAGACCTAGGATTGAAATTGTTTATGAATCTGATCAGGATTCTGAAATTTCTGTTTCTTCTGATGACCTGGATTTACCCTTACCTGCTTATGAGGATTCTGACGCAGAGGACTCTATTCCCTCTGCTTCCGCTCCAGTGGATTTCTCTTTTGGTGAAACCTTGCATACTCTTAGGGAGCATTTCCGCTGGGAAAGCCAGGATTACTCTGATTCAAAAAAGAGGCTTAGGGACTTCTTACTCCTGCCTCTGCACAGGGCTTTAGCTATCCCTTCTGTACTAGACATTGTTGATGATGCCTTTTCGGAATCTAGTTTGGTCCCTAATTCTTTAACTCCTGCTCCCAGAAAACCTGATGGATATTACAGGGTTCCTGATTCTCACAAGTTCCTTTTTAAAAATCCTACTGCGGATCCTGAGAATATTTCACAGGGACCCAAGGACATTAAGGCTACTACTGCCAAAAATCCTACCCCTTCTGATAAAGACTCCAGGGCGCTGGATAGATGGGGTAAGAAGGTATACACTTCTGCAGCTTTGGCCACTAGGGCCTTAAACAGTTAGTTTCATATGTTAAAGTATCAGCAACATATTATTGGATTGCTTAAACAGAAAATGATGTTGATTCCTGACTGTGCTGAAAATAAAGATTTACAGGATTTAATGCATTCTGCTGAACAGGTTGGAAAACATACTTTGCAATGTGGGTTTTATTCATTAGAGGCCTCTTGCAGGGCTGCTGTCACTGGGACTGTACTTAGAAGGCATGCTTGGCTTAAGGAACAGTCTTTGCCAGATCATGTTAAAGCTAAATTGTTGGATGCTTCCTTAAATCAGGACAGCCTGTTCGGCAACAAAGCAGAAGTTGTTCTTAAAAAGATGGAGGAAAAAGCTAAATCTATGCAAACTGTTAAAGATTTCCTACAATTTCAGCCTCCAAGATTTAGTAGGCATTGGTCCTTTCCTGCCTCTTCCAGGCCTTCTCAACCCAAACCCAGAACCAGCAGAAGCCCGGGTTTCAGTTCCAGGGTACGCACAAGACTAAGCAGTGGGGGGTTTCCGCTTCCAAATCAGGGAGTAGTAAGACTCCCCCCTATGGAAAGCTATCTCAATGACTTGACTTTAACACTTCCAAGCACTTCTCAAATGACTGCTCCTTTAGGGGGAAAGATTGCTCTGCAGGCCAAAAACTGGGAACTCATTACCCAGGACAAATGGGGTTTTAAATATAGTTTCCCAAGGATACAGATTTCACTTCCACACGTTACCAACCCCAAACAGTTGGCCAGATCTACCCCCAAATCATTGGGCAGAGGCTCAAAAGTAAGTACTCTCTCTCTTAAGCATAAAGGCTATTCAAACTGTACCAGAAGAGGAAAAGGGACAAGTTTTTTATTCAAGACTTTTCCTGGTACCCAGAAAAGACAATTCATGGCGTCCTATCCTGGACATTTCTACCTTAAACACTTTTTTGGTGATTTTAAAGGAAGCATACCTGCACATCCCAAACAGGGAATCTTGCAGAAGATACCTATGCTTCAAAGCAGGCTACAGGCACTATCAGTTCTCTGCACTGCACTGCACTTTGGCTTATCTACTGCACCCAGGGTATTCACAAAGTGCCTAGCGCCTGTCATTGCATTTTGCAGGCAAAGAAAAATTCAAATATACCCATACCTGGACGATTGTTTAATTCAGGCAGAAAGCCAGGACATACTTTTGAATCATATGACATTTGTACAAAAGGTGCTAACTTGTCTGGGGTACACCATAAACCAAAATAAGTCACATCTATAACCCTGTCAACAAATTGTATTCCTGGGAGCAAGCTTGAACACAACTTCCCAGATGGCTTTCCTCACGCCAGAGAAACAAATTAATTTGACAACTTACTTCAAACTAGTGGTCACAAAGAACCTGCTATCTGCAATGCAAATACTACAAGCCTTGGGATTCATGGCCTCCTGCATTCTGTTAATTCCATATGGAAGACTGAATATGAGGAAACTACAGTGGTATCTAAAAAGCCTATGGTGTCAACATTCTCAGGATCTAGAAGCAATGATTCCTGTCATACCTTGCCTATGACTAGAATTCCTTTGGTGGGCAGAGGCCTGCCACCAAAACAAGGGGCTGCCATTCACTCTACCCCCTGTCGCCCAAACTTTAACAACAGACGCATCAGACTATGCATGGGGGGCTCACTTGGCAGGGAAGTGCATTCAGGGCAAATGTAACCAAAGTCAGATGCACCTGCATATCAATGAAAAAGAAATGTTAGCTGTACAGAATGCTCTGACAGCCTTCAAGGACCACATTCTCCCAGCACAATTAATGGTAAAGACGGACAACACCACTGTTATGTGGTACATAAACAAGTAGGGGGGAACCCACTCATACCCTCTCTGCAGACTAGCCATGGCTCTGTGGAACACAGCCTTGAGCTACCAAGTGCACCTACAGGCTCAATTCCTTCTCGGAAACCTAAACACACTGGCAAACGATCTAAGCAGAAATCTCATGGACCCACATGAGTGGAAACTGGAACCAGAGACATTCAATATTTTGATAAACAAATGGGGGAGCCCAGATATAGACCTGTTTGCCTCCCCCAGAAGTACCAATTGGACAAATTCTGCACAAGGACTCCCCACAAACAAGCTTGGAAAGTGGATGCCCTGTCCTTCACCTGAAAAATCTATCAGTTTATGCCTTTCTTCCTCTGCCCCTTCTCATCAAGGTACTACTAAAGATCAAACAGGACAAACCAAGGATGATACTGATTGCACCAGACTGGCCACGCCAACACTGGTACCCCCTGTTGCACAATGTGTCACTGATGGATCCATGGCACCTGCCCCAGATTCCTACCCTGGTGTCCTAGCAGGAGGGCCAGATTCTGTACCCTCATCTTCAAACCCTCAAACTGGCAGCCTGGCTAATTACCTGAGCTCTCCATTACCAGCCCTCAGTAAGCAATTGTTGGATGTCATTCTAGAGGCAAGGAGGCCTAGTACTAGAAAATCTTATACTGAAAAATGGAAAAGATTCTGTATCTGGAACCAAGCTCAGGGGATGGGCACAGTAGCGCCCAATTTACCTCAGATTCTTCAATACTTAACTGGGATGCTTCACAAGGGTCTTTCCTTTTCCTCCATCAAAATTCATGCCTCAGCCATTTCAGCTCATTACAACATAGTACCACCCCTCTAATCTCATCCACTGCTCAAGCAGTTCCTCAGAGGGGCCAAGAATTTAAGACCACCTGGGACCTTAATTTTGTATTGGAAAAACTCACTGTGCCTCCTTTTGAGCCAGCTGTAAGTGCAGAGTTGAAATTCCCTTCTTGGAAAACAGCCTTCCTTTTAGCTATCACTTCAGCAAGAAGGGTGTCTGAATTACAGGCCCTTATGGCAGTGGAGCCTTTCATCATATTTCATGCGGACAGGGTGTCCCTCAGGACCAATCCTTCCTTCATGCTGAAGGTAGTATCCAGTGTGGCTCTTAATTAGTCCATTCATTTGCCAACCTTCTTTTCTAATCCACAGAACAAAGGGGAACATGTACTGCACTCCTTAGATGTGCACAGACAACTTAGATATTACTTGGACAGGACTAAACCTCTCAGGAAATCTGAGCAGCTGCTGGTGGCAATTGCTGCAGGGGCAGAGGGGAAGGCCATTTCAAAGCAAACCATTTCTAAATGGATAGGCCACTGCATTTATTTCTGCTATAAGCACCATGGAAAACCTATCCCACAGGGGATAGGACCACATTCTACCAGGGCTGCATCTACTTCTACACCCTTTCTCAGAGGTGTCCCTACCAGGGACATCCTAGAAGCTGCTACCTGGAGTTCTGTACATACTTTCAACAAGCATTACCATTTGCCAATTTTCTCTAAATCCAGGGCTGGTTTTGCTACTGCAGTCTTGCAGGGCCTTATAGCTGGTCCTAATGCTATTTAAATTCCTCCTCCCATCCTTAGCTTTGGGAATCTACCCAAATGTGATGACTGCAACAGTGAAACATGAAGAACATAGTACAGTTGTGTACACTTACCATAAATGTAGATGTTCAAGTGTATTCACTTTTGCAGTCCTGGTTACCCTCCCTCCAAAGAACATAGTACAGTTGTGTACACTTACCATAAATGTAGATGTTCAAGTGTATTCACTGTTGCAGTCCTGGTTACCCTCCCTCCAGCCCCCTAAATATTTTTGGCTATGCCTCTATTCCTTTTTCACTATGCTTAAAAGCTTTTTGGTGTATTTGCTTTTTTGTTGGAGGTATAATCTTGTGTGTGTGTGTGTATGTATATATATATATATATATATATATATATATATATATATATATATATATATATATATATATATATATATGTGTGTGTGTGTGTGTGTATATATATATATATATATATATATATATATATATATATATATATATAATGTATGTATATATATTTAATTGCTTCCCATTAGGGGGGGCACCTGACATCTGGGGCAAGAAAAACTGATGTAATGGTGTCGGCTGCATGCTTTATACCCCTGACGATCTGACGTCATGGAAGATGAGACAGAAACCGACGCAGGACCCAAGACCTTGATAATCAGGCCGACTGAGGGCTACTGCAAGCAGATAACCCAAATGTGATGACTGCAACAGTGAATACACTCGAACATCTACATTTATGGTAAGTGTACACAACTGTACTTTATGTGATCTTAGAGTTAGTTTACATAGGTCTGGGGGTGCACGTGGTGTTGCCCACATGAAGGGTGCAATGGAGGCTTGCCCCCTGCAAAAAATATTTTGTTAATGTTTGTTGACAGTGGTTTCAGCAAACCTTTTTTCAGTTTCTTTGCATTCACTGAAATTACCTTCAGTGAGTCAATATCTGCTAGAAATAAGGAGGCATATCAGAAATGATTGGCACACCTTAGAAATGCACGGAGTAGGTATGGCTCAAGTATAAATGCAAGCAGGATCATAATACATCTGTAATTTAGTTAACTTTATAACTTTATCAAATTTCATGGCATCAATGCATATGAGCTTGAAATACACACACAACTGAGTAGGCATACTTAACCTGTATATCAAGCATACACGTGTGCTCCAATAGCTCTTGGGCATTGCATTAGGCAATATGTGGGTTCAATTCCAAGTAGCAGCAATAAACTTTTATTACAGGATATTATCTAAAAATTGTTTACTGCAATGTTAAGTAACATTAAACATTCCATCTTTGTATTTACTTGAAGTGCATGTATCAGATTACCATAGTCACCTGTTCCCATATTATTTATTATAGCAGTAAGATTGTTGTATTTTATGACACATTAATGCCTTCACACCATATCTGGATTTAGAAGAAATTAACCTAGTTACGTTTAATCTTTTCTTATATTTTGAGATATTAATGTGACATAGCATTGATGTTATTATATACGCTTTTTTCCCCCAACCCTCTCTCTTTTTTTCTGTTTGGAAACATTGCTGCTGCAACACAAATGACCATCAGCACGAAGAGCTAGACCTACCACTAGAGATCAGACCTCTATTCCTCCACAGGTGGCTGTGGAGCACCATCAAAGGCAACACAGGCATCTGGCACGTCTGGGTCCCAACCTGTAAGTTTTACTTCCCAGCTCCTTCACTACCTGCTGTAACTGCATCAGGTAGCTTTGCCCTAGGTGCTGGTGCAGTGGTAGCCTCCACTAGTAGTACTAGTGGCATTTTTGATTTTGTCACCCATCAGGAGCTGACAGGTCTGGTGGAGCACATCATGGAGAGGGATGTTGGTGGCTGAATTGGCAGAGTAGAAGAAGTCCTGCATCAGATTGCAGAGGTGATGCCCCATCCAACACTAACTCAGGGACCTGCAGTAGGAGACAGTGATGACAGTTTTGAGGATGAGGACTAATGTCTTACTGTGTTCATGCTGCACACAGTTGTACCTCTGATGTCCCTTACCTATCCCCAGTCACGGTGTCCCCTAACCTTTTGTGTCTATCAAAATCCCTATCTTATATGTGCTGTATGTCTGTGGCTGCTACCTACCCTACCCAAACTACCTTGCTCTCTTATGCCTAATCACCTTACCCAAGAGTTCTCTCTGTACCAAAAAAGAAAAAAAATGGGCACCTACTCCACAAAAAATATACCCAATGCATATCTCTCCACTTCACTTATGCATCTGCTTGACACACTTGATTTAGTCCAACTGGCCATACAACAGTATTCAAATTGTCACCCAGCCCTGACGTGGTGACTATCCAAATTCATGAAATTACTGTTCCAAGTAGAGCTCCTATCATGTAGTCGAACTTTTATAAGTTCGAACCACATATGGTCGAGACCTTATGTTTGAATTTGTAAAAGTTTGAGCGTGTGAATGGAAATCTCCATAAGCAGAGGTTTCTATTCACTTCAATGTGGTACGATCTCGGAGTTGGTATATTTAAGTAGTTGGGGGTGCATGGGGTGCTTGCCTTCCTGCATACAGTAATTTATTTTTTTGTTCGTTGTATTTTTATTTTTGTATCTGTAGTTGAATTTCTGTAACTTCGAACATAATGGTTGGACCATTAGGTGTTCGGAGTTACAGAACTTCGACTATCTGATATAGACCCTTCCAAGTATGCATTTATCATGTGAAGAAGTGGATAGCTGTATTGCTGGCCTACCATTATCCTGCACATTCCTTCATTTTCCCTGTGTCCTACCATCTACTTGCCTGCCCCCACCCATTTTCCCCAATGTCCTACCAACCACTTTTTCCACACATTTAATCAAATAAAAAAATAGACTCCCACACAGTACATACGGCCAGGAAAAAAAAAAAAAGTTTTTGTCTTCAGCATTTGTACAATGCTTTGCATTGCACACTAATGCACAATGACATTAAATTGAGTTTCATGCCCTGTGGCAAAAACTGAAGATTTTACCTTTGACTGCACTAATATGGTGTCTTTGCACAAATGTGCTTAGCTGCACTGTGCTGTAGAAATACAGTCTAAACTATTATGAGACAGTTACTCGTACATATTTATTAGGCTACCAAGTATCCAAGCCTAATAGTGAAAAATAACACTGCAAACAGAAGAAACACTGCTCCAAAGCCACAAAACAGTATTTTAATAAACGAAATGTAAGTGCTTTCATTTCCAGTACTGCAAAAACATCATCAGACAAACAAATACACTACCTCACATCCTTTAAATACCATAAAAAGCTAAATCTCAATTCCTTAAAGGAAAACAACAGGATATTAAAGCAGATTCCCCAACCTGCTGACTCTTCCAGTCCCTGTTCTTTGATAAAGCTTAAAAAGTCACCATTGCAGCTTTAAAAAATAACCCACTCAACTGTTTTGCCTGTTCTGCTTCCTAGCTTTCTATACTGTTTTTGTTTCACTTTGCAAACCAACTTGAAAAACCTGTAGCTGGCTCTGAAATTATGATGTCACATCTGCCATCTGCTCTTGCTCTAACTATCGGGATGTTTCCTCCCCCAAAGTGATGTAATCCCGCCTGATTTGCATGCTGTATAGAAGAGCCAGTGTTCCTCCCACATTGTGATGTCAGACCTGCCTTACCCAGCCCACTCAACCCAATAAAATCCATGTGGTGTGTGGAACTCCTTTTCATGGTACGTGTATCCTGTCGACTGCATTTGTTTGAGGGACTACTGAAAAGTTTGGATTGCCTGCATTTTCGTCTGCATTTTTTGCTTCATTGGTAAGATAAGTCTTCCTAGTGAATTAAAAATATAATTCTACACACAGCCTCTGTTTGAATGCACTCTTAGCCCTATTTTGTGCTGCCTGATATAGTTTATGCTTCAGTTTGAGGGTGCCACATGGTTCACTAGTGTATGCTGCTGCTGCCGACTATCTAGATTAGCCTTCTGTTGTATTTGCTTGCTGCTGATATATAATTATATGTATTTTGTATATTATTATTGTATTATGGTTATACATTTTATTTGATACTGCTCGTTCTCGGTTAATTATCTAGTCATGTTCCCGTGTGTGAATGCTGCCTTCTGTTTTAGTAAGGTCCCATGCTGCATGCTGAATTTGGCTTGGTGAGTATTATCTGCGTTTATCTTCATTACTGATACTCAGAATAAGCCGTCTTCTTTTTTTTTTTTTTTTTATGCAAGTGTTGGTTTATAGTGATAGCTCGTATATTTATCACTACTGCTGCTCGTTTGTTTTTTCTAATTTTTGCATGCTATTAATTATTAATGCTCATTTCGGCGTCTGTGTGTGCCGTGCTCATTTATATATATTTTTTTTTCTGATGCACGTTAGTGTTCATGCAGCCGTTTTAAAGGTTAGAGCGAGTTGGACTGCAATTGCGACGTTCTCTCGTCGGCAAGTATCATGTTTACATGCCCTTGTTTTGCTGTGTATGCTGTGGGCCATGTTTGTGTGTGCCAATATCCTCTACATTTTTGAAAAGCCCCCTCACCCCGAAGAAAGTTTCTCTTTCATGGTATATTCTGAACCAAGTTAGGTACTGCTGTAGATATTTTAGCTCTGTGAGCTGTTCTTGGTATTGTAACACATAACACTTCTATTTAAAAAATCCGATGAAGTGTAATGTTGGTGTAGGTCTGAAACTGTTCTAACTGAAATCTCCAAGGTCCGGAAGGGGATGTTCATTGTGTTTCACTGTTGCAGTCATTACTCTTGGGTTATCCTGCTGGCAGGCTACCAGCAGTCAGCCTGACTTCCAAAGTCTTGGTCCAGCGTCAGTTGCTGTCGCCTCTTCCCTGATGTCAGTGCGCCAGGGGTATAAAAGATGCAGCCGACGCCATTTTCTCCAGTCTTTCTTGCCATGCGATGCCCGAAGCAGAAGCAGTTCGCAAGTGCCAGTCGGCCGACTCCTGAGATTTTCGTGTTCGAATTTCAGAATCGAAGTCTTCATTTAAAGCTAAGTACCCCGTTGGGGAAACTTTATTCTTGCTCCAGACAGATGTCAGAAAAAGTTAATTGTATTTCTTGTGCGAAGCAAATACCTCATAAGGACTTTCATTCTTATTGTATTCCTTGCCTAGGCCCTGATCACGACATTGCTAATTGCAGGTTTTGTGCTAGATGTAACCAACGCACTATTAAGCGTTGGTACGATTTTGCATTTCTTTACTTTGGCCGAAGATTTAATTACACAATGTCGTTGGATAGCCATCCGATTACCGCAATTCACAAGAAACGCAAGGAAAAGGACAGGCATCCGAGGTACAAAACTGATGACAAGGCTTCTTCTAAGCCAGTCGCAGGTTCTCAGTGAGGCACTTTCGCAGCCCCTGACACCCGCTACCTCAGAGCCACAGGCCGCTTCCGACTCCCGCGTGGAGCAGACTAGGCCGCTGGAAACTCAAGGTATTGGACACTTGGAAAATATTCCCTCAGATGGGTCCAGAGCCGAGCAGGCATCGGCTTCTGAGGGTGTTTTCAGGCCTACACAGTTATATGTAAAACCGACTACAGCTTCAAAGGCAAAGACTAAAGCACCACTAAAGACAAAGAAACAAGTGCAGCAAGCCCATGGACAGGCCTCCATGCCTAAAAAACAGATGCTCAAAATGGCCGAAGACCTAATTACTTTGATCAGGGGTTCCCATCCCCCTCCTGATAAGAGGCCTAGGCAAGAGACAGAATATGAATCTTCAGATCAGGTTTCCATTTCCTCTGACTCCTCTTCTGAACAGGAATACTCTCTTCCTCCCTATGAGGATTCTGCTGCTGAAGAATCTATTCCTTCAGCCTCTCCTCCTGAGGATTATTCTTTTGAGGAAACCCTGCATACCATGAGGGAGCACTTCCACTGGGAGAGCCAAGACTTCTCAGAATCTAAGAAAAGGCTCAGAGATTTTCCTTTACTACCTCAGCACAGGCCTCTTGCTATCCCCCTGTTTTAGACATTGTAGATGATGTATTTTCAGAGTCCGGCCTGACAGATCCTACAAGGTTCCAGATTCACATAAATTTCTTTATAAAAACCCTGCTGCTGACCCAGAAACTATTTCTCAGGGTCCCAAAGGGGTCAAGGCTTCTACTGCAAAAAACCCTATCCCCTCTGATAGGGATTCAAGGGCACTGGACAGATGGGGGGAAAAAGGTTTACACTTCTGCTACCTTGGCTGAGAGGGCTTTAAATTGTCAATTTCATATGCTTAAATATCAACAATACTTAATGTCACTGTTTAAACAGAAAATATTAACAAATTCTGAATGTGCAGAAAACAAGGAAATGCAGGATTTATTGCATGCAACTGAACAAGTGGGAAGGCATACTTTGCAATGTGGTTTTGATTCTCTGGAGGCCTCTTGCAGGGCCGCTGTTACGGGTTCTGTCATTAGGAGGCATGCTTGATTAAAGGAACAGAATCTGCCTGATCATGTTAAAGCAAAATTATTAGATGCTCCATTACAGCATGATACTTTGGTGTTAAAGCAGAGCAGGTGTTGAAGAAAATGGAGGACAAAGCAAAATCTATGCAGACAGTTAAGGATTTCTTACAGGTGCAGCCACCCAGATTTAGCAGGAACTGGCCCACAAAGAATTGGTCCTTTCCAGTGTCAGATAGGCCACAAAGAGGCAGATACAGATGCCCCAGAGGCAGATCCCAGCCCCAAGGCTCATCCAGGGCTAAACAATGGGGTGCTTCTACCTCCAAAAGCAGAGAAGACAAATCACAGCCATATAGGAAACAGTCCCAATGACTTTTCTCTGCCAGCACCAAGCACTTATCTTTTGGCAGCCCCCTTAGGGGGAAAACTAGCACTTTTTTCACAAAATTGGCACATGATCACCCAGGACAAACGGGTCTTGAATATAGTGTCTCAGGGCTACAGGTTCCACTTTCACACCCTCCCAAGGGCAAAAGGTATGCCAGACCTGCCACACAATCAATGGGCAGAGGCACAAAAGCAAGTTTCATCCCTCATGGACATGAGGGCCATTCATTGCGAGTACCACAGCAAGAGCAGGGACAAGGATTTTACTCGGGACTTTTCTTGGTACCCAGAAAGGACAAAGCCTGGAGACCAATACTGGACCTGTCTATTCTAAACACATTTCTGGACATTCCAAAATTCATAATGTTGACTCTACAGCAGCTTCTGCCCATGCTGGGCAAGAAGGCTTGGCTTGTAACTTTGGACCTAAAAGAGGCATACCTGCATGTCCCAATCAGACAATCTTGCAGAAGATAACTCAGATTCATAGCTGGCTCAATGCACTACCAATTCTAAGCACTGCCCTTTGGCTTATCTACTGCACCCTGGGTCTTCACAAAATGCCTGGCACCAGTAATTGCATTTTGCAGACAAAGAGGAATTCAAATATATCCTTACTTGGACGACTGCCTTATTCAAGCAGAGAACAAGGACATTCTACTAAGGCATCTGGCGTTTGTAAAAATATTACTAATTTGCCTAGGGTACACTAAACGATAATAAATCAAAACTAGTACCCTCTCAAGAGATAATATTCCTGGGTGCAAGCTTAAATACAACTGCCCAGATGGCTTATCTCTCGCCAGACAAACAAAGGCAACTGACTTCTTACTTCAAAATGTTGGCAACAAAGACCCAGTTATCTGGAAGAAAAATTCTGCAGGCTTTGGGCTTCAAGGCATCCTGCATTCTGCTAATTCCATATGCCAGACTGCATATGAGGAAACTACAATGGTATCTAAAAAGTGTTTGGACTCAACATTGCCACAGCCTGGAAACATTAATTACCCTCATTCCCTGCCTGCAACAGGAGTTTCGATGGTGGGCACAGGCCTGTCACCACAACAAGGGACAGCCATTCACTTTACCCACAGCCAGGCAGACACTAACAACGGATGCATCAGATTATGCCTGGGGGGCCCACATGGCAGAAAAATGTATTCAGGGCACATGGCCCGCAAGCCAGATGCATCTTCATATCAATCAAAAAGAGATGCTAGCTGTTCAAAATGCCCTGACAGCTTTCA
The DNA here is from genome assembly GCF_019279795.1 of Protopterus annectens. Taxonomy (NCBI): domain Eukaryota; kingdom Metazoa; phylum Chordata; order Ceratodontiformes; family Protopteridae; genus Protopterus; species Protopterus annectens. Next base: position 388,354,913 of record NC_056732.1, on the reverse strand, counting down.
AGGATCTACTTCATCCAGGACAACTACTGATAAAGACGGACAATACTACAGTCGTGGTACATAAACAAGCAGGGAGGCACACATTCCTATCCCATCTGCAGACAAGCCATGACTTTGTGGGACACAGCATTGACTTATCAAGTTCACCTGCAAGCACAATTCCTGCCAGGAAAGATAAATACTCTGGCAGACGAACTAAGCAGAAACCTCATGGATCCCCACGAGTGGAATCTGGATCCACAAGTCTTCAGCATGATAACAAGGAAATGGGGATGCCCAGACATAGATCTATTTGCCTCCCCCTCACAACTGCCAACTACAGAGATTCTGCACAAGGACTTATCACAAGCAAGCATGGAAAGTGGATGCCTTATCCTTCAGCTGGAGAAACAGTATATGCCTTTCCTCCACTGCCTCTCCTCCCCAAGGTATTCCTAAAGGTCAGACAAGAGAAGCCAAAAATGATACTGGCCACGCCAGCACTGGTACCCAATCCTAAAGAACTTGTTCCAAGGTCCAGCCTGGACATTGCCTCAAATTCCTCACTTACTGACCCAACAAAACAATCAGATCCTGCACAGCCAACTCAGGACCTTAAATCTGGCAGCATGGTGGATAATGTAGCCATTCAGAACACTCCTCTCTCCAAAGCTGTGATGGGTGTTATTTTGGAGGCCAGGAGGCCCAGTACTATAAAATCTTATGCAGAAAAATGGAAGAGATTCTGTGCTTGGAACCAGGCACAAGGAATTGATACATTTGTTGCAAACATTCCTCAGATTTTACAATACTTAACTGAGATGCTGGACAGAGGCCTATCCTTTTCATAAATTAAGATCCATGCCTCTGCTATTTCAGCCCATTACAATACGGAACCACCTATCTTTTTTCATTCTTTAATAAGGCAGTACCTCAGAGGGGCCAAAAACATAAGACCTCCAAGGAGAGCTCCAATACCTGCATGGGACCTCAATTATGTCTTGGAAAAACTCACACTGCCTCCTTTTGAGCCAGCCTCAACAGCTGATATAAAATTCTTATCCTGGAAAACAGCTCTTCTCCTAGCAATAACCTCTGCAAGACGAGTCTCAGAGTTACAGGCACTCATGGCTGTGGAACCTTTTATCATTTTCCATCCAGACAGAGTTTCTCTGAGGACAAACCCGACATTTATGCCTAAGGTGGTGCCCAGTGTGGCCCTTAACCAAACCATTCACTTGCCTACCTTTTATCCAAACCCAAATAACAAGGGTGAGAGACTTCTGCATTCTTTGGACATACACAGACAGCTACGCTTCTACTTGGACAGAACTAAAGCTTTCAGAAAGACTGAGCAACTTTTAGTGGCATATGCTGCAGGATCACAAGGAAAGGCGATCTCAAAACAGACTATTTCAAAATGGATAGGCCATTGCATTCATTTCTGCTCTTCACAACATGGCAAATTAGTGCCTAAGGACATTAGGCCATATTCAACCAGAGCAGCAGCCTTCCTCAGAGGAATACCAACCAAAGACATCTTAGAGGCTGCAACTTGGAGTTCGGTGCACACCTTTACAAAGCACTACCACTTACCTGTCTACTCTAAATCCAGAGCAGGCTTTGCCACTGCAGTTCTGCAGGGCCTCATAGCCTCTCCTAATCCTATTTAGCCCCAGCCACCCATCCTCAGCTTTGGGATTCAACCCAAGAGTAATGACTGCAACAGTGAAACATGATGAACATAGTACAGTTGTGTACCTACCATAAATGTAGATGTTCGAGTGTATTCACTGTTGCAGCCCAGGTTACCCTCCCACCATCCCCCTTTCTTTTGCTGGGTCTTATCTGTACTTCTCTATTCTATACAACCTATGTGGTGTATTTGCTTGTAGATGAAGGAAATGATTACCTTAGTGCATGCATGTTTATTGGCATAACTTTTAGCCTACCCTTTTGGGGGCACCTGACATCTGGGGCAAGAAAAACTGAAGAAAATGGCATCAGCTGCATCTTTTATACCCCTGGTGCACTGATGTCAGGGAAGAGGCGACAGCAACCGACGCCGGACCAAGACTTTGCAATTCAGGCCGACTGCGGGTAACCTGCCAGCAGGATAACCCAAGAGTAATGACTGCAACAGTGAATACACTCAAACATCTACATTTATGGTATGTACACAACTGTACTTTCTGCTGAGTCAGTGTAGCAGGAGCATTCGTTATGAATGGAGAATATTATATAATTTCATTTATTTCCACTTGTATGTATTATTAGCATTGATATTTTGCAATAACATTGGTCTTGTACGAACTGACCGTTCGCTCAGGTCTGCTAGATTGTCTTACTGTAACACATCAGTAGCTTTAGTGGTGTTAATTGTACCGTGCCAGATTTTTCAGTTATGGACAATGAAATTGCTTTATCAGCATAGGCAGTATGATTAGATACTAACTTGATTTCAGGGCTGTATGGTTTAATGTTGCTCCTTGTTTAGCTTTATAACGTGTTTAATGCATCTCCTCTAAACATTCCTGTGTCTATTTTTAGTACCACTATTATGCAAGGATATGATAGGGGTTCACACCTGTGGTTAGTTGTGCAAGCAGCAGCTCAATTCAGTCATGTTTTTGGACCAGTATAGCATTGTATTAGTGCTTTAAAAACATCGAAACACCTCCTCCATATGTTTTATTCAGAGCTGAGGAGGATCAAAATGTATGAACGGCACTGTAGACTTTAATAGCCAAAGTGATTACTACGGTTCTGAACTATGTTTCTGTGACTGTATATATGTGTGTGAATTTTCTAGGGTAAGGAGTGCTTCCAGGTAATATTTCTTTTTATATTTAAACTACTAGCATTGAGAAGCAGCACCTTTAGGTATTTCTGACTGATTTTTATTATGTTGGCGGGCTTAACTTGGCATATCCTAAAAAAGGCACTATGGTGACAAAAGTTTTTGTCAATATTCAGAAGCCAAGTGGTGATAAGTGCAAACCATCTCTTGAAAAGCATAGTGGCTTGTCGGTTATGTCTACCCAAGCTGTCAGAGATTGGATCCCCTTGTTGTGACACCAGAAACTAAGCCATTTGTTGAAGTAGGTCATTTTTGCTGGTCCTGTTGTATAATCATTGCTGATGGTAGGATGCGACTCAAGGCTAGATTCATACCCACCTGGGACACGTATTCAGAGAGCTCCATGTCCCTCTTCATATAGTCCAGTGAGGCATCATGGACTATCACCGTCATACTGGTTCTTGTGTTTTAAAGCCACAAGTGCGTGTGTGTATATGTGAATGCAGGCAAGTGTGTGTGTGTGTGTGTTTGTGTGTGTGTGTGTGTGTGTGTGTGTGTGTGTGTGTGAATGCAAGCAAGGGGCAAGTGTGTGTGTGTGTGTGTGTGTGTGTGTGTGTGTGTGTGTGTGTGTGTGTGTGTGTGTGTGTGTGTGTGAATGCAAGCAAGGGGCAAGTGTGTGTGTGTGTGTGTGTGTGTGTGTGTGTGTGTGTGTGTGTGTGAATGCAAGCAAGTGTGTGTGTGTGTGTGTGTGTGTGTGTGTGTGTGTGTGTGTGTGTGAATGCAAGCAAGGGGCAAGTGTGTGTGTGTGTGCATGTGTGTGTGTGTGTGTGTGTGTGTGTGTGTGTGTGTGTGTGTGTGTGTGTGTGTGAATGCAAGCAAGGGGCAAGTGTGTGTGTGTGTGTGTGTGAATGCAAGCAAGGGGCAAGTGTGTGTGTGTGTGTGTGTGTGTGTGTGTGTGTGTGTGTGTGTGTGTGTGTGTGAGAATGCAAGCAAGGGGCAAGTGTGTGTGTGAGAATGCAAGCAAGGGGCAAGTGTGTGTGCGTGAATGCAAGCAAGGAGCAAGTGTGTGCGTGTGTGTGTGTGCGTGAATGTAAGGGGCAAGTGTGTGTGTGTGTGTGTGTGTGTGTGTAAATACAAGCAAGGGGCAAGTGTGTGTGTGTGTGTGTGTGTGTGTGTGTGAATACAAGCAAGGGGCAAGTGTGTGTGTGTGTGTGTGTGTGTGTGTATATGAATACAAGCAAGGGGCAAGTGTGTGTGTGTGTGTGTGTGTGTGTGTGTGTGTGTGTGTGTGTGAATGCAAGCAAGGGGCAAGTGTGTGTGTGTGTGTGTGTGTGTGTGTGTGTGTGTGTGTGTGTGTATGAATGCTTACTAAGCTGGGTATTAATCCCTACGTTACTCGATGGGTTGCCAACTGGCTTACTGACAGAACCCACGCTGTAAAAGTAGCCCACTCCAAATCCAGCTTCTGACAAGTCAGAGTACCTCAGGGATCAGTCCTGGGACCGCTCTTGTTTGGCATCTACTTCTCTGAAGTACAAGCCAACACTAAGGGATTCTGGCTAACAAAGTTCACAGATGACTGCAAACTGGGAGCCATTATTGAATCCCCAAATGTTGTGGATACTCTAGAAAAGAGCCTTACAGAAACAGATGCTTGGTGCCAGAGCCATGGGCTCAAGCTCAGTGCCAAGAAATGTATATTTATCCCCTTTGGGAAAAAACATGTACCCGTTCTGGGACATGCTACACTTGAAGAAATCCCAATCCCTCAGAGCTACACGCTCCAGGGATCTAAACCTTGTCATCACAATAAACAAATGCTGGAGGGATAGGTTCCTGACTCGGAGACTGCCCAGACTCTGGAATAGACTGCCCATACATGTCAAGCAGACCACCTCTTTGGCCCTCTTCAAACAGAACATTGACGATTGGATGGGAGAAAGAAATTAACCCCGGGGATCACGTCACTCACCCTGCTAGACAGGGGTCCAGGGTAGAAAATAGTGTGGAAGTAATAGCCAGGGAATTGTTATGCTAGGCTTGTATAAGCCCTAGGGCCGATAGCCTAGTACCAACCCATAAACCTATAGTTAACAGACTGCTATCAGAAGGAAGAAGCCCTTGGGTCATTTTAGCTGTTGCCAAACAAACTTTGTGTCTGTGTGATAAGGGGCAAGTGTGTCCGCATCTGTGTGATAAGGGGCAAGTGTGTGCACGTTTGTGTGATAAAGGGCACTCTGCCAGTATCCGCTGAATTTTACAAAACCACTTTTATCTCTAAAGCTGTCCCAGCACAATCTGGTAGTTAGATGTAACTTTAAATACACTATACTGGTATGTTCTTCATATACTGAATTGATAAAGTCTGTTTTGTGATTTATGATTTAGTGTTGAATTCTCACTTAATTCCATTAGGTACTGGTGTGCCTTTGTTGGGTAATTTTTCCCTGTGGTTGTGGAACTGTGTAGTTATAAAGACAGGAAGAATTTGATTGTTCCCAGGTGGTGTGGGCATGGTTGCTTAACCCTCCCCTCAAAACCGTAACACCTTTAGTTTTGCAGCCATGTTTGGATGGATTTGGATCAGGGTGATTGCAGTTTATAGGTCTCCTTTTTGCTGGGATTTATGTAAGACCTCTAAAGTGGGAAGGATGAAAGTTTAAAAATAAAAAATCCTTCATGAAAGGTCTGAGGTGGAAGATTGTGTATGTGATTATGCTGATAAGAACTGGAAATTCCTGTGTTAACACTAATGTACAGTAGACAGTTTATTGGACTGCGCTGTTGAAGCTGAATCTGTGGACAGGTTTACTGGGCTGTGTAAAGTAGGGCTCACTAGTGCTGGATTAAAGTACTTTAATAATGTTGTAGGTGGAAAACTGTTCAATGGGTGCATTTCATGTACAATTTGAATGGAGTGGCTTGGTGTGTAAGATCTGTATAGGCATGTGTTTCTCTTTCTGATGTCTGCACAGCCAAACTACATAATTACTTGTGCATTCCTTGGACGAAGGCATGGGGTCATTCTTGGTGTTGCCAAACAAACTTGTGGTTATGTGTGTGAAAGGGAGAGTGCGTGAGCTGAGTGAGTGTGGTGTGTGAGTTGAGTGACTGCGTGAGTTGAGTGAATGTGGGGGGTGAGTGTGGGGGTTGAGTGAGGGTGGGTGAGTTAGGGTGGTGTGTGGGTGGGTGAGTGTGGTGTGTGGGTGGGTGAGTGAGTGTGGTGTGTGGGTGGGTGAATGTGGGGAGTGAGTGTGGGTGGGTGAGTGTGGGGAGTGGGTGGGTGAGTGAGTGTGGTGATTGAGCGAGTGTGGTGGGTGAGCGAGTGTAGTGGGTGAGTGTGGTGAGTGGGGTGAGTGGGTGTGGGTGAGTGTGGTGGGTGAGTGAGCGGTTGAGTTGGTGTGAGTGAGTGTGGTGGGTGAGTGAGTGGTTGAGTATGGGTGGGTGAGTTGAATGTGGGTGGGTGAGTTGAATGTGGGTGAATGAGTGAGTGTGGGTGAGTGAGGGTGGTGGGTGGTGAGTGAATGTGGGTGAGTGAATGAAGTGTGGTGGGTGAGGGTGAGTGAGTGTGGTGGGTGAGTGAGTGGTTGAGTGTGGATGAGTGAGTGAGTTGAATGTGGGTGAGTGTGGGTGAGTGTGGTGTGGTGAGTGAGTGTGGGTGGGTGAGTGAGTGTGGTGAGGGTGGTGAGTGAATGTGGGTGAGTGAGGTGTGGATGAGGGTGAGTGTGGTGAGTGAGTGTGGGTGTTGAGTGTGGATGAGTGAGTTGAGTGTGGGAGAGCGTGAGTGAGTGTGGTGAGTGAGGTGTCTGAGAGTGAGTGGTGAGTGAGAGTGAATGTGGTGAGTGTGGTGGGTGGTGAGTGGTGGGTGGTGAGTGTGGTGGGTGGTGAGTGAGTGTGGTGGGTGAGCGAGTGAGTGTGGTGAAGTGAGTGGATGAGTGTGGGTGAGTCTCATTTTTGGATGTAATTTCTAAATTTTGTAAACTTTGTTTTTGTATTGTCATATTGCTTTACATTGCCCTACCGATATGTGACAAAGTACAGGCAGAAGCACAGTAACAGCTGCAAAAACTAAGAGCATAAATTTGCAATAACCATGCGTATACATTAATTGCATGTTTTTACATAAGAAGCAGATGTTTGTCACAATTAATCGACAACACTACATCAGATTACAAGAAGTATGCAATACCGTAATTTTTTAAATTATGTCTTAAAAAAGCATATTGGTGCTGTCATGCAAGTCTGGGTGGGTGGTGAGTGGTGGGTGTTGAGTGTGGTGGGTGGTGAGTGAGTGTGGTGAAGTGAGTGGATGAGTGTGGGTGAATGAGTGAGTGTGGGTGAGTCTCATTTTTGGATGTAATTTCTAAATTTTGTAAACTTTGTTTTTGTATTGTCATATTGCTTTACATTGCCCTACCGATATGTGACAAAGTACAGGCAGAAGCACAGTAACAGCTGCAAAAACTAAGAGCATAAATTTGCAATAACCATGCGTATACATTAATTGCATGTTTTTACATAAGAAGCAGATGTCTGTCACAATTAATCGACAACACTACATCAGATTACAAGAAGTATGCAATACCGTAATTTTTTAAATTGTCTTAAAAAAGCATATTGGTGCTGTCATGCAAGTCTGTGAAATATTTCATGTTTATAGTGTGCCATTTGTTAGCTATTTAACCAAATGGGAAGGAAAAATAAGTGGGAGTTTGATGCTTTGCAAAACGGTGATTATTCCCAGTGATATGTAGCTTGGTTCTAAATTTGACAGGAGGAGTGCAACAAAAAAGTGTCCCACTGTAAGGAGGGAAAGGCTGACAAGAAAACAGTACATTACTCTGGTCATCTGCTGTGAGCTGTCAATCACATGCAGATAATGGGTCAAATTACCCTTAGCTCTTTGACAGCTAGGGAAGGTAGGTGTGAAGTGGAAGGGGAGATGCCTTGAAGAACTAGATTTCAGCCTTCACAAAAGAAAGCAAGTTAGCATTTCTAAGAAGCAAGAGCAATAAAATGCACTTTTCAGTTCTGTTCTGTAGCATTTGCACTGCTTGTGTTTGAAGTAGTCATTGAAAAAGGATAACATTTTAACCAAAAGTAGGGGACTTTAAGACAGCAGTGAATGCCTGTTAAGTCAATGAAGTGACAGCAGCTTAAGGGAAAATGTGGCAGATCTGATGCAATTTTTTGGAGACAAATAATGCATTCTGGGATACTTAGAGGCAGAGTAAACAGTCTGAATTATTTCAAAATGCCAGCCCCCATGTGGTCAGAGTCAGAAATTGCATATAAAAATATCTAAAAAGCTCTAAATAGTCCCAGAGTGCTGTTAAAATGTAGGAAACACCAAACCATGATGAAATAAATATGTTTTTTGAGTCTGAGGGTGCGGTTGTCCTTTAAGAGGGTGGCACCCAAGAGCAAGGCATGTTACACGGCATCTTGTGCAACATCTCACTTTCTAAGAAAGGAGGTGTCAAAATACAAAGTATTTTGTTACCTTCAAAAAAATAAAATACTAGTGCATGTTGAATACTAAAAATTAAAAACATATATGCATATATAAATATTAATGCCAATAATAAAATTGCATTAATTACTTTATATACTAAAAAAGTACATAAGAAAACTTGCCAGTACAGTTCCCTTTTCTCCACCAAGGTCTCCCAGTCACCCCCTCTATCTAGTGCATCCACCTTTTCCAGAATAACAAATACAAATTTCTTATAACCAGGACACGTGATGGAATGTTTATAAAGCGCATTACTTGTATTTTTGCACTTAATAGGATAAAGATGTTGGTAAATTCTCATACGTAAGGGGCTATTGATCTTGCCAATATAAAAAGCAGAACATGGGTGGCACAAAAACTGATGTAAACAACTCCCTTAATAGCAATCATATTTATCTTTAACAGTAAGCAGATATGGGCAACCTTGAAAAGGGAAACTACTAACCTCCAGGCTATACCTGCACTGTTGGCAAGCCCCACATTTTTTCATTCTACAACCATTAGTGTGACCATTCATTTGTTATTTGTCGGTTTCAAAAATACACTTAATTTTTGTTGTGTTTGTTAGGTTCAGGACCCAACCTTCCCATAAGTCGGAATGATCCAAAAACAGTTCCCCAGTGTTTCTTAATCGTGTCCTGTAATAAATAAATACGTGGATTATATTGCAAAACAAATACTTGTGATGAATTATGACGGTCATATTGAGTATTAGTTCCTTGACCGTCAAAATTAATAGAGTTGGTATCCACCTCATTGTTACATAAAAAGGGCTCATATCTAACATCCCTGTTTTCCATAATATAATCAATGGTGTTGTCCAAAAAATCTTTATGGTAATCCCTTTCGAGGAACAGGAAAAGTTTTCTTTTTCCAGAAAACAGAAAGAAATTTTTAGAGACATTAAGGACTACACCAATAAGAATGTTGTCGCCTCACAGTTAGACTTTGCCCGTTCGATTCTCAGTTAGAGCGTCTTCTGTGTGGCGACATGCGTGAATGGGCGTTCCTTCGTTGAAGGTTGTGCGTTAGGCCCGGCAAGCCAGCACGTAAAAATCTACTGCCAATAATTAGTGGACCGGAGTTCCGCTGTGGCGACCCCTAACCGGGAAAAGCCGAAAGATACAACAACCCTAGGCCACCAAAAATGAAAAAAATGTGGGGCCTGCCAACAGTGCAGGTATATCCTGGAGGTTAGTAGTTTCCCTGTTCAAGGTTGCCCATATCTGCTTACTGTTAAAGGTAAATATGATTGTAATACTAAGGGAGTTGTTTACATCAGTTTTTGTGCCACCTGTTTTGCTTTTTATATTGGCAAAACCAATAACCCCTTACATATGAGAATTTGCCAACATCTTTATGCTCTTGAGAGCAAAAATACAAGTAATGCACTTTATAAATATTCCATCGTGTCCTGGGTATAAGAAGTTTGTATTTGTTATTCTGGAAAAGGTGGGTGCACTAGATAGAAGGTGTGACTGGGAGACCTTAGCGGAGAAAAGAGAACTGTAATGGCAAGTTGTCTTAAATGCCACTACCCCCCAGGGCTTAATGAGTGCGTATCAATCAAACACATTTTAAAGTTGAAAGCAGGTACTGTTTGATTTTTATCATGTAAGGTGTACTTTTTTAGTGTATCAACTAATCAATGCAATTTTATTATTGGCATTAATGTCTATGTATGCATATATGTTTTTACTTTTTAGTATTCAACATACACTAGGATTTTATTTGTTATGAAGGTAACAAAATGTTTTGTATTTTGTACTTTGGTGTCACCTTTCTTAGAAAGTGAGATGTTGCACAAGATGCTGTGTAACATGCCTTGCTCTTGGATCCCATCCTCTTAAGGGAGTGAGATTTAGCTTTTTTTGGTATTTAAAGGATGTGAGTAGTGTATATGTTTGTCTGATGATGTTTCTGTAGTATTGGAAATGAAAGCACTTACATTTGGTTTATTAAAATACCGTTTTGTGGCTTTGGAGCAGCGTTTCTTCTTTTTGCATATTTATTAGGCTGCTGGATGTAATGTACACCTTGTGGGATATTTCACTTGTCATTATTGTAATGAAGCCTGATGCCTACAGTTTCCCTTGCTTCAATCTTTTGTGACTGTCCCTTCAAATGTGTGATTTTAAGTTTGTAAGTATAACTTCACATGTGGTATGCTGAAATGCTCAGGTCTGTAGTCTGATTTTTGTGTCAAGGGTTCGAATCCACAAGTATGTCAAACATTTTTCAAACTTTTTTTCATATTAATACTGTGTGTGTAACTGCTGGCTACATATGTTAAGCCACCATTATCCTACTTGTCTTCATCATTTTTCTACCCCCCTACTTCTGCTTGCTCCATATTGGAAACACTTTATTGTACAGAACTTACAGAATAATTATGATGACAAATCTAAAAGAATAACACACCACAAAGATGACTAGAAATGGCCAATATAGAAAGCTCTTTATCTGTCTCTTTCCTTCTCTCCAAATCATACTCTACCCCCCTCTTCCATTTAAGTCTTTGTCCTCAGTATTTGTGTGTTGCCTGGCATCAAACACCAATTGCAAGTGGTGGTAAATGCCAGTTCATGTCTTATGACAAAAACTGGCTTTAATGGGTTAACAAGCACATTACAATTAGACACATCCTAAAATTGTCTCTGCTATACACACATGAGGTGATAGGATGAATTTGTTTGTATTGCCTTGCCTTACACTTTCTGAAGTCTTTAATTATGAGACCTACATATATGCCATCATTGAGTGACTGTAGTACTCAGATATGTCATACAAACGCACACACACTATTTCATAAAAAGCAGTACAGCATGCCTCAAGTACAGTCACCAGAGTTGAGGTTAGTCTAACTTTATACTTGTATTATCCATACAGTGAGTACTTTAGTGCAGTTATCATGGCAATTGTGTAAATCATGATAGAAAGTTTGACATAGCACACATCTATTCTGAATTGGATCAGAATTAGAACTGTTTCTATGTCTGTACTCCTCATTTGTGAGGGGGTGGCATGAAGTACGTTAGATTACTGTTAATTTCATTTATAAGTTCAAAACATCAAAATGTAATTACTCATGTACTAATACTGTCACATCAGTCCCGCAAATGAGCTTGTCAATGGCGCACTTCAGAAAGTAGATTTGAAAAAAACAAAAGTAATTTCTATGACTTGTACTACTTGTGTATGTTGTAATAGACGTACTCAAGATATGATAAGTTAAATGTGATACTGTCTAAATTAATTCATTATGTAAATACGGGATCAGATGTTATCCTTTTCATTCATTCGTCAACTGATGGGTCTTGGATCCCACTCAGATCCAAATCGGCCACTTCCACCTGACTAACATTGCTACCTTTCATTTTCAGACTCTTATCCTGTTGCTCTCGAGCTTTTGGGAGTTGTTGTCTAATATAATCATGAGTCTAATATAATCATGAGTCTAGTTTAAAAACCTCTATCTCATACTTTCTCCCATCTCCCTTGTTTGCTTGCTAGTTTTCTCTAGCTTTTTTCTATGTAGCTGCAACCGTTTTTCTTCTTATTTAAATTCTTCCTTGCTCGTTGGAGTACTCCTTGCTCTGCCATTGTTGGTAGTTCTTCTTTTCCTTCTTTCATCCTTAAAAACACTTTGTTAATACTTTTTTTCTTGTAATTCTTTCGTGGACTTAGCTTAGTCAGTATGACTGACAAGCCTACCGGATTTAAAAAATGCACTACCTGTGGGTGTAAAGTCTTAAACTCGGATGCTCTCAGGAAATGTGTATATTGTTTGGGGGCATCTCATTTAGATGCAGATTGCCCCGAGTTCAATTTCAGAGCTCTCACTGACAGGACAAACAAACTATCCTTTCTGTATCTTCACCTTCTGCTTCCATAGCTGGGGCTCAAACCCCCTCTAAGAAATTAGACAAGGGGAAGCCAGACTCGACTTCCAAAGATAAAGACTCTCGCAGAGGTCATCAGATTGCATATCCTCTTCGGCTCCTTCCTCAGAGTTGCCAACTAAAATGTCTAAAAAGTCAGATCTGACCACCTTGGATCTGACTCCTTCTAAATAAAAGTCGCCCCGCATCCTAGCACCTCCCCTCCTATTGGATCAAGTCACTTCTTGGCTCCCTTCACCCATGTTGGAGGGATCCCATTACAGACATTCAAGACCTCCATTCTCTACATCTTTTCTCAAGTCTTACAGAAGTTTATCGAAGGCTGATGTGGATAGGATGATGAGAAAATTTCTCAGAGCTCAGATCCATGTGGGGGTACTTCCGGCTCTGACTCCCACTGATCTGTGAGCCAACCCTTTGTCTACTTTCCCCTTTCTCTCTCACAATCCAACCCACTGTTTTGGACCCCTTGGATCCAAGACCCCTGGGGACTTCCTCTTTGGATCTGAAGACTGACTGTTTGACTCTGCTAATTTCCCTGAGTCACCTGGCACCAAGTCATTCGGAGATGAAGGATCTTCACTAGATCGAGGGGGCAAGGCTCAACTTTGAAAGTATCAGAGCCTTCTCTGCCTCTCATGGCTTTGGCGCTGGACAGCTCATCAGCTCATGTACAACTCCTTCCTTGGATGGAGTATTCTTGGGGTTGCAGGAGCCAATGGTTCATGAATTATTGTCTACTTTGCCGCTCTGTCTTCGAGGTTATGGAGAAGGCTTTCTCTTTATATAGAGATAGGACATCCCTGCCCTCCTTGGATCAGACAACTATACCTTCTTCATTTCTATGCTCTGAGCCTAGTTCATCCATTCCACTGGGACAGCCAGCCTGATCAAGTTCCTACTTAGTCCCTCAGGAATTCTCATCTCTTCCGACACTACCCCAGACAACCCCATTGAGGAAGTCCCTCGGAAGAGGACATGTAAAAGGAGACACCTAGATTCCCTTCAGAAATCTTTCACTGAGGACACTAATTTTGACGAAGGGGAGGAGGTACCCCGATCTCCACCAGAAGACTTCTTATTTGGAGACATTCTAGAACTTTTAAAACAGAAAGGTGGTTGGTCTTCAGGTACCCCTTCCCAAGAAGAATTGGTGTTCCTGGAGGCTTTTGGGTTTGGCCCGGGTACTTCTTGGATAACTCCCTGACTGATGAATTCATAGATCTTATTTTTTGCTGGATGTAGAAAGAACTGGATACTATGGAACCAATCCCTAAACATCCTGACAAAGTTTTAGCTCTTCCCAAGGACAGTGCATACTGGAGCAAGGGGATCCTGGTTGGTGCCATGGTTGTGGCAGCAGCCACCAAAGAAAGAGCTTGCAGAATGGAGCTCTTCTGTCCATCGCCTTAACAGGGATTCCAGGGCCTTGGGCAAATTTGGTAAACGCTTCAGTGACTTTTGCTCTTTGGTCGCTGATTTACCTGGCACATTTTACAAGATTACAAAGAAATTTTACTAAAGAAATTTCCAAATCTCTTTCTGGGTCCATATCTGCCAAGGACCAAAATAGAGTCTCCTCACAACTGGCCACCCTGCAGTTGATTTATAATGTGGCCGTAAGGATGATTTCCCATGCAGTGAAAGGTATCTCTCTGGTTCATGCTTAGCCATTAGGAGACATGCCTGGATGTGACGGTGTGATTTTACAGAGTCATTGTCTCCATTCATCAATGGTCCCTTTGATGGATCTTCATTATTTGTCCCCAAGGTAAAGGACATACTGCCCAGCTATGAGCAAGAGGAAAAGACCCTGTCTGCCATGGGCATACATTTTTCTACCCTTCAAAGACTTTTCTCTAGGAATCACTGGGGAGGTAGGAAGATGTGACTACGTAAATCCCAGGGTCCGTTTCTTGACTCACATGGAGATAGTTCTCCCGGGGCTGAGGGAGTAACTCGAATGGAAGATGCCACTCGCTCGGCAGAGGTGGCCTGCAGAACCAGAGCTTTCAGAATTCCTTCTTGGACAAGCCCTGTCAGCACTCCTGGAAGGAGGTTTGGCTATCCAGTCTCCTTTATGCATATCTAGCAGTACCTCTCATCCCCAAATTTCTACAGAAAGCATTCCAGTTGAAGAATGCAGTTATCCTCATTGTCCCCGATTGGCATTGACAGATTTCGTTCCCCTTCCTCTGACCTCATCTTCTGTGTTTGCCCTGGATACTGGATCCAACTCTAAACATCCTGTCTCACCCGACAGGGATAACTTATCCAGACATAACAGGCCTCAAACTTGACTGCATGGTTTCTCCAATTCCCTTGATTGCTAGACAGCCCAGGCTCTCCTCGTCGGGCCATCATATTTTGTTATCTTCTCAAAAAGCTTCTGATTTACAAAAGTAAATAGAAGAGATGTGTATTTTGGACCCTTAAAAGAGATACGAACCCTCTTTCTGCCACTGTGCCAGCTATACTTGAAATTTTAGATTCAATTTTTAATGAAAGGACTAGCTTTTCTACTATTAGGGTCCATTTGGCTACCATTTCAAACTTCCACCTAGATGAAAATAACTCTACCCTAGCTGCTTCTAAATTATGTAAAGCCTTTCTCAAAGGGGCTTTTTCACTTAGACCTATATTAAAGGATCCTACTCCTCCTTGGGATTTAACTGTTATGCTTCAGGCTCTGACACAAACTCCCTTTGAACTTTCAGCCAAGTCAGATCTAGAATTTGTCTGGGAAAACCATTTCTCTGGTTGCTATCACATCAGCTAGACAAGTGTCTGAACTCTAGAATGTATCTTCCAAATCTCTGTACCTGTTTTTCCACAAAGACAGGGTATCCTTGCAGATCAACTCATACTTTTTACCTGAGGTTGCTTCTGGGTCCAATATTATCCAGGTCATTAACCTCCCAGTTTTCTTTCCAAACTTCTCAAATAAGGGAGAGTACATGCTCCATTTATGGATGTGCAAAGACAGCTTTGTTTTTACCTCCATGGAATCAAGGATTTCAGGAAAACTGACCAGTTGTTTGTTTCCTTCTCTCCTAACAGATCAGGCAAGGCAGTTTCCAAAGTTATACTTGCCAAATGGTTAACTGATTGTATCTCTTTTGTCTATAGTAAAAGAGGATTATCCTAGCCTAAGCCTCCTAGAGCTCATTCCATGAGGTCTGTGGCAGTTTCTTCAGTCTTTTGGTCAAGTGTTCCATACATGACATTTGTGCAGCTGCACCTTGGTCTAATGCTCACAGTTTTATTACAGTTTACAAATTGGACTTGGTTTCCAGGAACAGAGCTGCCTTTTCTCCACAGTACTCTGGAATATCTTTCCATGAGGGCCACCCAAGGTTCAAGTACTGGGGACTGTGTCCCATCAGTTTAGGAATTAATGAAAAGGACATCAGATGAAAAAGCTATGTACTCACCATAACATTCCACCTGTGTTGTCCATTGTCATTATTCCTCAACTTCCCACATCCCTTTGCTTGTGGAAAGACCTAAGAGTTCTCTTGGGAACCTTTGTACCTTGTTTCAGCTCCAGCTCCATTTCTTAGTCTGCCTTTATCGAGTTTGCTGCCCCTAGAGGTATGTTAGGTTGGTGGGGCATTATGGGTAAAGGGAGGAGCTCAAGAGTTTTGGATCTGAGGATCTGGTAGAAGTGGCCGAGTCAGCTGTGAAACCCATGAGGAAGAATCAGTGATTGCAAAGTTAGCCCCAGTGAAACAGTTGGTTTACAGCATAAACCACTGCTTGCCACAATCATCTGCAAACAGTGGTTAGAGAAGGCCCTAAAGTCAACAGAGACCAGGCTGAAGACCTGGAAGTTGAATGGAGAGAGAGCATAACAGTTCATGGAATAACACAGACCTCTAGCACCTCAAGAAGCAGAGGAAATAGGTGTAGTTGAAGAAGAAAAGCAGTGCCTCAAAATAGCATGTGTCAGAATCACAGAACAGATATGTGGCTGAGCCAGGTATGTAAATAAGGTATGTAAGGAGAACTGGTGGTGGAATACAGAAGTCTAGGAAGTCATCAAAAGAAAAAAAGAAGTGCAGGAAAAAGTGGGAGATAGAAAAGATGGACCAGACTAGGAAGGAATACTGGTTGGCTAACAAAGCAGCTAAGAAAGGTGTTGCAATAACAAAGAACAGGGCATCAGAGGCACTCTACCAACTTCTGGAAAGTGACTCAGTAGGTGGCACAAAGAAACTATCAGGTTTCAAGGCAAAGACAGAAAGGTAAGGAAGGTAGTCAGACACCCTTCATAGAGGATGCCAGCAACAACCTGCTCAGCAGTCCACAGGGCATCAAAGGCAGATGGAAGGAGTACTTCCAGCAGCTTCTGAATGAAGAAAACCCCACAGAACCTGTACTACCCCAAACACAGCGTACAATGAGAGAAGAAGAGGAGCCCACCATAGAAAAAGTAAGAACAACACCAGGGAAAGTGAAGTCAGGGAAAACAGCAGACACAGATGAGGTCACAGCAGATATGATAAAGATGCTGGGTGAGTTGGGGAGAAAGGGCTCCTGAGGGTACTCATAGCGGTGTAGAGAGAGGCATATCCCAGATAACTGGAGAAGAAGCATACTCGTGACAAGTGTACAAGAACAAAGGACACATCCACAACTGTGGTCAGTATGGAGGTATCAAACCCTATCACATTGCTTGAAAGTTCTGGAGAGGGTGATTGATAAATGGATACACAGAGTAGTAGAAAGTAATATGGGAGATGAGCAGTTTAGATTCAGATCAGGATGCAGCACAGATGACCCGATGTTTGCAGTGAGACAGTTCAGAAGAAGCTTGAGATGAGGAAAGAGTCCAATGGGGCATTCCTAGACTTGGAGAAGGCATATGACAAGGTGTCAAAAAAACTGATTTGGGCAGATGTCCTTCTATTCATATGCTGCAGTATTCATCACATGAGGGAGTTCGCCCTCCAGCTGACTTCTACGTCCGGCCAGTATACCAAAGTCTTAATCCTACTGTAAGGTACATGTAACGCTGCACATCATCCACCATACATTGTTCATAAAGAGGCGTCTGGTATAAAACTGATATCAGCGCGCACCAACCACAGAACTTTCTGCCACCTGTCCAAGCGCCTGGTCTGGACGTTCGCTCTCCTGATTACTTGTGAACCTTGGTTCAGATAAGTACCCCTTTAGGGGGTTTCTTTTCTTAAATTTTGGCTTCTGTTTGTATTTTGGTGATTTCATGTCAGCTAAGACGGGCAAGTGTCAGTGTGGAAGGCAGATTTCAGATAAGGACTCCCACGACCTGTGTTTGTTCTGCCTAGGCCCAGACCGCGAACATGCCACCTGTACCATCTGTAAGTCCTTTGTCCCCAAAACCCTTAGGTGCCATCTAGCTTCCCTTAAGCGTTATCTAGAGAATCAGTGCCTTAAAAGAGTAGCACATGAGATGGAGGCTACTTCAAGCCCTTCAGATGAGCTACAATCCAAAAAGGCCAAGAAACCTCGGCCTGAACTTTCTGCTGCTCCTTCTCTTCCGGGCATCCCTCCCAAGGCTGATGTAGGCCTGGAGGCTATCCTGGAATTGGTAGACATGTCTTCGGCGGGTACCATGGTGGATGCCGCAAAGGACCCTACCAGCATGTCTGCGAGGGAATCCCAGCCATCCAGTATGGGCAAAAAGGGGGAACCACTGCTTGTTATTTCTGAAGGCCCATGTGGCATCACCCAAATCACCATGCGGGAGGATATGCATGCAGACTTCTGGAGTGGAGGCTGACATCTGGCCCATCCACCTTCCATCATATGGAAGCTCCTAAGAAGAAAATATTGAAAACAAAACATATCGCTCCAGTTCCACAGGATCAAGCTCTGGATTGGCAGGCCTTTTCCCAAGGCCTGTTCAATGCTTTCATGGCACTGTGTCAGCCTTTGGCTACTTCTGTTCTTCTTACTGCCTTCTCTCCCTCTACCCACTTTAAGAGGACGTTTGCAGACACTTCTTCAGATGAGGAAGAATCATCAGGTGATGAGTCCTTAGCTTATTCCACCCAATAATAGTACAAATTCCAAGACACAAAACGAGCAGCTGGAACAGAAACACCAACAGGAAAAAAACAAAGTATAATGAAGAAAAATGACTTTAGCATAAAACACGTTTAATGCACATTCATCTGAAAACCAGACTTCTTCAGAAACCAATACAAACTCATAAATAGCATCTCTTTATATAACAAAAAACTCTACTCAGTTAAGAACAATTATCCAATAAGTCAATTATGAAAATTAAAAAAACAAAAAATAAACATACATTACGCTTTAAAACATTGAAACATGAAAAAATTCACTTATATAATATTAACCTTATAAATGTTTGAATATTTAGGAACAAATAGTGAGGCTTTTGTTCCTCAAAAAACATTTAATATTAATAGTGTCATTAAGACCGGGAAAAACATCCGCCCCTAACTTCAACTGCCATAATGTCTCTCTCATCTCTAATTTATTTTATTTCTATAATTCCCCCCTCTAAGGTCCTTAGAGGCTTGTTCCAAAATACCCCAGTCTAAAGTCCTTAGAGGCTTGTTCCAAAATACTAAACAAAAATTTCTTACCAGCACATTGAATTCTGTGTTTATATAAGGCATTGTTTATATCCTGACATTTAATCGAGTATAAATGCTTTTTTATTCTTTTAAACAAACTCCTTTCAGTCATGCCTATGTAATAACTTTCACAGTCAGAGCATTCCGCGATGTATACTATTCCTTCTGTTTTGCAATTATAAACCCCTGTAACAGGCAATGTCTTTTCAAGAAACTGTAAATTTATAAAGGGTCCTTCTAATATAAATCTACAGATATCACAAAACCCACATTTATGTATTCCATTGTTTTTGTTAGGTCTGATAATAGTTTCTTTTACCATACGGGTATCATTCTGCAAGATATTTTTAAGATTGTAATTGTTTTTAAAAACAAACTTGGGGCTATAACCTACCATTTTTGATAAATCTGCATTGTCTTTAATAATTTGCCAGTTGTTAGTAATAGTAGAACAAATATTTTTATTGTCAGTAGATGGGTTCCTATTACGTTATCGAAGTTCTGAAACTTCGAACACCATAAGGTCGAACCCATATGTTCGAAGTGTCAGAACTTCGATAACGGTAAAAAAAAATAAAAACAAAAGACAAAAAATAAAGTGTTGCAAGCAGGAGGGCAAGCCTCCCTGCACCCCCCACATGGGGGGTGCCCCGCTCTTTAAATAAACCAACTTCGAGATCGCACTACAGTGCGGTAAAGGGAAATCTTCCCTTTCCGCACTGTATTGCGATCTCAGAGTTGGTATATTTAAAGAGTAGAGGTGTGGTGGGTGCAGGGGGGCTTGCCCCCCTGCTTGCAACAGTTAGGTAGGTTTTAGGGTTTATATATTTTTATTTTTTTTACATTCAAATTCTTGAAACTTCGAACATCTGAGTTCGATGTTCTCAGGTTCGAAGTTTCAAGGATTCAACAACGTGATAGGAACCCTCAGACATGTCAAGTGAACAAATAACTGGAGAATCAGACAATGTTCCATCTGCATCTTTCTTGGCCAAAGCCTTCCTAAAGATGGGGGAAAATAAATCTTTCCTTTTGGTGATAATCTCATCTGCTGTTACTGTCACCAACCTTTCATTGTATCCTCTATCCAAAAACATACTTTAATATATTACACTTCTTCTAAAAAAGCAAAATCATTGGTAGTCATTCGTGAGGCCCTAATATATTGGCCTCTTGGTATGTTCTTTTTAATAAAATATGGATGGTCACTGGGAAAATGTAGATAGTTAACAAAAGTGGGTTTCCTATAAATTTGACTATTAAAAATGCAATCAATATTATCCCAAGCAACAGTGACATCCAAAGAATTAACAGAAGTACCAACATCTCCTAACACAAATTTCAAAAAATCAGAACCATCATTTATTTGACTAACAAAATTATTAACATCATATTTATCACCTTCAGTAATAAAAATCAAATCATCCACATATCGAATGTAAAAAACAATATGAAATGTTTTCAATTAAGGGGGTCAGGGCTAGGTGCTCCCACCACCCCATAATCAAATTGGCATAGACTGGTGCAGCTGCCGAGCCCATGGCCACTCCTCTAATTTGTTTGTAAATTTTCTTATCAAACAAAAAATAGCTGTGTTTTAACATAATTTCAAGCAAACTACACATCAAATAATTGAAGTCAGCTGGAAAACGTTCTATAGAATGTAAATAGTTTCTAACATAATGTAAGCCCGTTTCATGGGGGATGCATGTAAATAGAGAACTAACATCAACTGTAAATATCAGGTTGTGTAATTCATTAAACATATAATTCTCTGAAAATACTCTAACTTTATCTAAAAAGTCCCAAGAATCTTTTGTGTAGGATTTCATCTTTTGAACTATGGGATTAAGTGTAAAATCTAAAAATAAAGAGATCCCCTCAGTAACATATTTAGGGGCAGACATTATAGGTCTGAAGGGTGGGTGGGTAGGATGTTTATGTAAATAAGGTATACCAAATAGGCTACCCAAAACTGGAAATTCCATGTTCAAAAAGTTGTATAATTCCAATTAATATACCCTTCCATTAAGTATTCATAAAGTAACCAACATATCTGTCTATAACTTTTATTAACCTCAGCAGTGTTGGTTAACATATATTCGTTTTCATTAGACAACATCGTACACATGGATTCCAAATAGTCTTTATAATGCATAATAACTATCCCACCCCTTGTCTGCTTTCATAAATCTTAAATCCTTCCTATTCTTAAGTTGATGTAAAGTAATGTGTTGTTCACTAGTAAGATTGAAAAACGTATGTCATGGTTTATGCTTAAGTAAATCCCTAAAATCATTCACACAAGCGTCTTCAAACACCTTACTAGTATAAACTAAAGCAGGATTAAACGTTGAACATTTCTTAAAGGGTTTATGGTTTTTTGTTCTTTTTTTTGTTTTTATTTTTTTTATTTTTTTAAAAAATTTTTTTTAATTTTCATAATTGATTTATTGGTTAATTGTTCTTAATTGAGTAGAGTTTTTTTGTTCTATAAAGAGATGCTATTTATGAGTTTGTATTGGTTTCTGAAGAAGTCTGGTTTTCAGAGGAACGTGCATTAAACGTGTTTTACGCTAAAGTCATTTTCCTTCATTATACTTTAGTTGTTTTCCTGTTGATGTTTCTGTTCCAGCTGCTTGTTTTGTGTCTTGGAGTTTCTACAGTTTTGGGAAGTTTTTTTTTTTTTTTGAATGGTACAAATTCCCCTGGGGAGGATATTTCCTTTGGGGAAGCTATTTTGAAGATGAAAGATTTTTTTCAAATGGGACTGCTGCCAAATGTCAGATATACAAAAGAGGTATTATGAACTCCTTCAGATGGATTCTACATCTCCTTCTGCCATCCCCCTGGTTCTTCCAGCCTTCTTGGATGCCTTTACAGCTGCATCTAAATGCCTAGACTTACCATCTCCTGCTCCCAAGTGTCCAGATAGATTTTATAAGGTGCCTGAGGATTCCAAATTCCTCTTCAAAGCCCCTTATTCAGATCCAGATACTATATCTCTCTCAGCTAAGGCATTTAAATTATTGTCTTCCTCCTCCTCTGTACTGCCTTCTGATGAGTGCAAAGTCATGGAGAGACTGGGAAAAAAGTTTACACCTATGCTACCTTGGCCTTCAGGGCAATTAATTATCAAACCCATATGGCCAAATACTCCCTGACTCTCTTGTCAGATGCAGGAAAACTCCTTTCGGAGCTCCCTGACTCACCCACCAAGGCTAAGTTGTCCTCTCTCCTCAACTCTTCTGCCCAGGTTACTAGGCACTCCATCAATTGCAGTTATGATGCTGCAGATGCCTCAGCCAGGGCAGCAGCTTCTGTGTCAGTCCTGAGGAGGTACCCCTGGCTCAGATTACAACCCTTACCTGATGATTTCAAGGCCAAACTGATGGACGCCCCTCAAGACAATAACACCTTATTTGGTAGCTTGGCTGCAGACCTTTTTAAATCTCTACAACAGAAAGGTAAGGAGCACCAGGATCTTAAACATATTGTCATTTATCCTGTCCCCAGATTCCAGAGGAACTATCCTGCTAAGATCACCTTTGTTAGGAAACTAGTTTTGCCTTCTTTCTCCAAAGAAAAGATAGGTCCCAGGAAACAAACTTAGTTAAATTCTTCTCCTTCCACACCCTCTCAGAAACAGCCTTTTCAACCTCAGACCAAGTCTGGTAGCCTGTGACTACCTGCCTTCAGAGCCATCCACCTCCCTATCTCTTCACCTATTTCTCTCCCTACCTTCTTGGAATCTGATAATCCAGGACTCTTGGGTCCTCTCCATCATCAAACAAGGGTATGTCATGGTTTGGGTAACTCTCCCCTCTTCAGGGGTGTTCCACAGCCACCAAAAGAACAATTGGAACTTTTTCCTCAGGTCATATCTCCTTTTTCTATCTCAAGGGACTATTCAAAAGATCCCCTCCTCTCAACTGGGTAAAGGATTCTACTCCAAGATGTTTTTGGTCCCCAGGAAGGATGGCCCCTGGAGGCCCATCCTGGACCTTTCCTATTTAAACACCTTTTTGAAAGTCCCCACCTTTCGGATGCTGACTTTACCCACCCTTCTTCCTCTCATACTTCATCAAGCCTTCATGGTGTCATTAGACATAAAAGATGGCTACCTTTAACATCCCCTTTCACCATCAGTTCAAGAAATTTATTTTTCTGTTGCTTCCTCACATTTTCAGTTCTGTGCTTTGCCTTTTGGTCTGTCTATGGCACCAAGGGTCTTCACAAAATGCTTACCTCCTGGCATAGCTTACTGCAGACTACATGGCATACAGATTTTCCCTTACCTAGACGGATCTGCTCATCTAGGCCCAGTCCTCAGACCTTCTTCAAGAGCATTTGACTTTCATGATTTCTCTTCTAGAGTGTTTAGGCTTCACAGTAAATTGTCAGAAGTCCTCTGTGATTCCTTCACAAGACCGCATTTTTCTTGGCTGCAGGATTCAAACAGACAGGATGCTGGCCTCCCTGCCCACAGATAAGGTCCTGTTCCTTACTTCTTAGCTCCAGTGCCTGTTAGCCCAGCAATCCCTGACTGCCAGGGATTTCCTATGTCTCCTGGGGTTCATGGCCTCCGCTATTCCCATGCTTTCCTTGGCCAAGTTACACATGAGAAAAATTCAGTGGTTTCCAAGGACAGTTTGGATGCAACACTCTCATCCTCTGGACTTTGTTATTCCACTCCTACCTTGTCTAAAAAAGGAGGTAGATTGGTGGATCTTTCAGGTTTCAAGCAATCCAGGCCTTACCCCTACAGCCCCACTTCCCACCCAAGAGTTGTATATGGATGCTTTAGACACATGATGGGGTGCAACTCTACAATCTTGGAAAGTCAGGGATGTATGGTCTACAACCCAGAGAAAGGAGCACATCAACATAAAAGAGATGAGGGCCCTGATTTTTGCCCTTCAAATCTTGAAACCCATGCTTTCCCCAGGAGTTCTAAGGTGGTTCACAGACAACACCATGGTCCTATGATACGTCAACAAACAGGGAAGGACAAAGTCTTATCTCCTGTGCAGACTAGCCCTACAAGCCTGGGAGTTAGCCTTACAAAGCCAAATCTCTCTTCAGGCTGTTTCTTCCTGCATCCCAGGATGTGGTGGCAGACACTATAAGCAGGTCCATGAATCAATCTCACGAATGGATGTTACACAAGGATGTGTTTCTGGATCTGGTCCATTAATGGGGGTACACCTCAGATAGATCTCTTTGCTTCTCCCATAAATAGACAACTTCACAAATTTTGTGCCAGGGTTCCACATCCCTTGGCATGGAAGGTGAACGGTCTATCTTTCTTTTGAAAGGGGATGTTTCTGTATGCATTCCTCCCTTCCCACTTCTCCAAATGGTCCTACCGAAGATTCAGCAGGATCAATCAAAAATCTTGCTGGTGACCCCGTTTTGGCCAAGACAGCATTGGTACCCCATCCTCCTGCATTTAGCCAGGGGCAATTACTACAAGTTACCCCACAGGATGGACCTGCTCACACAGAACAAGGAAGCTCTATTGTATCCGCAGCTGTCAACTCTAAACCTGACCTTGACCCTGTGGGTGAAAGGGCTTTAGTTTCCTTCAGACACCTTTTCTCAGAGGACATGCTGCAAGTTCTGCAGGAGGCCAGAAAACCTACTACTAGGAAATCCTACGTTTTCAAATGGAAGAGGTTTTCCATCTGGTTTGTTAAAAAGGACTTACAACCACTGTTAGTGGACATCCCAGTGGTTTTGTCATATATGTATGAATTGAAGAGTAGGCTGTCTTATTTTACCTCTCAGGTATCTCGGCTTGTCTGCCTATGTCACCTCCTTTAGCCTCTAGGTTGGAAGTCAAACTGTTCCTTAAAGGCGTCCTTCACATCAGACCACCAAGGAAGCCACTTCCTCCTCCTTGGGATCTCAGTTTTGTTTTGGAGAAACTTATTTGAGCCTGCAAGCTCCTCTTTCCTACATCATTGCACATGGAAACCTGTTCTGTTGGTGGCCATTACTTCCACCATAATGGTCTCTGAGTTGCAGGCTGTGATGTCTAATCCCCCCTTTACAGTCTTCCACAGGGGCAGGGTATCTCTAAATATTAATCTCTCCTTTATGCCCAAAATGGTTAATGAATTATCCCTCAGTCAATCAACCTACCCACCCTTTTTCCTTCTCCTCAATCCTCCAGTAAGAGGATTCTGCACACTTTGGATGTACACAGGCAACTCTGATACTACCCAGACAAAACCAAACCTGTCCGCAAATCTGAGTACCTGTTTGTTTCTTACCACACAAGGACCCTGGGTCAAGTTTCCAAGCAAACTATCTCCTCTTGGATTTCTAAAGCTATTTCTTTCTGTTATTCCACCAATGGAAAAAAGCCTTTTTTCTCCTGTGAGGACACACACTGCTAGGCAGTGTCCTCCTCTCGAGCCTTCTTTAAAAGCTTGGACACTGGTTCTATCCTGGAGGCAGCTACCTAGTCCTCGGTCCATACATTCACTAAACATCATAAACTAGATGTCATCGCCAGGTCCAGGGCTGGATTCACCAGAGCTATTCTGCATGGCTTTGTAGAAAATGCTTCTGGTCCTCCACCCAATGTTTCCTATGCATGAGCTTTAGCATTCTCCCTCATGTGAAGAATACTGCAGCATATGAACAGAAGGACTTAGAATAGTTGTGTAAACTCTTAACATAACCATAGATGTCCTTCTCTTCTATATGTTGCAGTATTACTCTCCCCCCCCGTCTTCCCCAAGATGTTTGCCTGTTTCTCTGGTGGCATGTTTTTTCACCTAAGCCCAGGCTGGTGCTTGCCAGGATTCAGTTGGTGCGTGCTGATGTCTGCTTTATACCCAACCTCTCTTTATGACGGATGGATGTTGGATGATGTGCAGCGTTGCAAAACCTTACAGTAGCATTAAGACGTAGGTATAATGGCCAGACGTACGAATCAGCCAGAGGCAACCTCCTCATATGATGAATACAGCAACATATAGAAGAGAAGGACGTCTATGGTTATGGTAAAATTTTACACAACTATTCTTTCTGTGGTGGTTTGAAGTCCCAGAAACATTGGTAGAATTAGTACAGGCTATGTACAAAGACCCAGTGACTCAAGTACAAACAATGTTCAATATCACAGAGGGGTTTCCAGTGGGAGTGGATGTGCATCAGGGTTCAGCTCTGAGCCTACTGCTGTCATACTGGTGTTGGACTACATTAGCAAACAGAGCAGGGAAAATAGATCAATGAAGTTGCTGTGTGCAGACAATGTGACATTACAAGCTGATTCTGAGCAAGAACTCCAACAAACAATAGGGTAATGGAGTGCAAAACTGAAGGCACATGGGATGAAACTGAGTAGAGATAAGACAGTGATAATGGCTGCAAATTGGGGAATTCAAAAGAAGCTGAGAATTGATATAGAAGGGAAGATAGTGTAACAGATTAACCGCTTCAGGTATTTGGGAGGGGTGGTTGAGGAGAAGAGTAGTCTGAATTAAGAGGTCAAAGCTAGAATCAGAGGGGCTGCAACCAACTGGAACAAAGTGTCAGGTGTAATGTGTGACATAAGATAGCCAAAGAAGAAAAAATTAAGGTGTACAAAACATTGGTTGGACCAGTACTGCTGTATGGTATAGAAACCTGGGTAGTAAAAGACAGAACAGATGAGGAAGCTGGAGGTGATGGAAATGAAGTGACTTAGACTGGTAGTAGGATGCACATTGTGGGACGAATGAAAAAATGAGGACATAAGAGCAGAAGACAAAGTATCACCAATTGCAGAAAAGATCAAAGAGAACAGATTACGGTGATTCTGGCACATGTGCAGAAAAGCAGAAGACAATCTGGTGAAAAAGATTTGAGACTGACACAAAGAAGGCAAGAGGAAACAAGGGCATCCAGCAAAGAGGTGGGATGGATTGCGTGAGATAAGATCCGTGACAGGCCTGAGTGTCAAAGAAGTCAGGAGTGTGGTATTGAATCAAGAGAGATGGCAACAGTTAACATGACACCCCAACACCACGTAGAAAATGGGGGGAAAGGGGGTTGATGATGATAAAAATTCAACCAGAGCAAGTCTTTCATTTAGGATTCCCCTATCTCTTTCTCTTTGCCTATACTCTGATATCAGTCCCTGATGGGGAAGGCAGTTTCTAGCTTGCAGACCAAAATGCCTTCTTGGTCTCTTTCCCAGTCTGTTACATTTCTCTGTCTTGTATTTGCTCCCAATACCTTGGTTTCTTTGCCAGTTTTTTGCAGTAAATTCCACCATCCCTCTTGCCTATTCTGTGTGCCCCTAATTACAGTCTTCCATATCGACAAAATCTTCTTTCTCCATTCCCGTATTTGGCTTAGTTCTTAGAATACTTTCTGCTGCTTTATCAATATCATTATTCTGTGGGGCTACTGTTATTTCCCTTAAGGATCTTCATCCAAAATCAAATTCTTTTCTTTTTTTTATGAATTTCACACCTGCTTCATCATCATTTCTTTCCATTTTGAATTGTAGCTTCCTGCTTATATGATGTGTGCAATTCTTAACTGTGTAGTTCTAAAATATCCCTTAAAATCAGGTAATCCTAAAACAGTTTGTTCTATTGGAATGATCAACGTATCCCACTTGAGCCCTTGACAAACTCCCCTCCCAGATAAATTCCTTCATCTCTTTATTAACTATTGTCTACAACTTCTGTTGTGTTGATAAAAATTTGCCTGACCTGTATATAAAATTAAAGGGACTAAAATATTTTTTTTACTGCTTGTATCTTGCTATCCATATTTATAAACAAGAACTTTTAAGTTTCTCCATTTTTATATTATCTTTTGTTTAGTCTCTTCACACATATCCTTAACTGCCATAACAGAATCCTTTTTAAGCCATGTTCCTAAATACTTCATTTTATCATGTCTCCATAAATATGAGTAGTGCTGAACCAATTCATGTGTGGGTGCATAGTTTACAGCTATAGTCATTGTTTTATCTTCATTAATTTTATATCCCAAAAAAGGGTGTACAACACGTAGTCGAAAGCTAATAATAGCAAATGACCACAACTTCGAAAACACAGGAACTCAAAGTTGTTATTGTGGGTTCTCACTACAGTGTAGATAGGGGTATTTGCCCTTTCCTCACTGTAGTGCGATCTCGGAGTAGGTGTGTGTATATATATATATATATATATATATATATATATATATATATATGTATATATATATTTAGTGGGGGGGTGCAGCCCCCCACAATTGCAACTTAGAGTTCCGGTGTTTTCAAAGTTGTGGTCGTTCACTATTAGCTTTCAACCATGTGATATAGACCCCCCCAAAAAAAAAATTTTAACTGTCTCAAAATGCTCCACAACACTGAGATGTCCTTTTCTGGTTTTATCAGGTACAAAATATCATCATTTGGAAATAGACAACTTTTCTTGCTTGCCATATGAATAAATATCATTGAATGACTGAGTCCCTTATTTTCTTTGTCTGGTTCCTCTGTTCAGACATGATCTCCTCAGAAAGGAACCCTCCCACATTAATTTTTGCCTCTGATCCCATCCTAACTAACCTTATTATTGTACTAAGGAATGCAAATGCTTCCATTGCCCTTCTCATAAAATCCCAGCTTACTCCATTGAATGCTTTCTCTGCATCAAGATCCACCATCACCAGTGGTATTTTCTTAAATTCTGCTTCCCTGTGGATCATTATTGTTTTATTAATGTTTTCAGATGTTTGCCTCCACTACACAAAATCCATATTGAACCATATCTATCAGTTTTGGCAACACTTGACATTTTTTTAGCTATTAAAGACACAAGCAGTTTATAATCGTGGTTTAAAACTGAAATAGGCCTATGTGAAGCTGGGTCTGATGCGTCTTTGCTGTCTTTAGGTGTTAAGGCCACCACAGGTTTCTTCCAGGATATTGGTGCTTATCCTCCTTTTAAAATAGTGTTAAAGAAATCCTTCCATATCTTTATCACTTTCTTCTCTCCTAGCTTCCGGATTTCCGCAGGAATACAATCTATTCCTATAGACTTTCCTCCAGATTGATTGTGTCACCATTTTTATCTCATCTCCTCCTATGTTGAATGTTAATTGTTGAGCCTTATCTACCTCTAACTTTGGCATACTTAAGTCTTCCATAAATATTTCTATTTCTGCTCTTTCTTGATTTTCACATTTCTCTGCTTTAATCAACTTGTCATAAAATTTACAAAATATTTGTAATACCGCCACAAGATGTCTGGTTATTTTTCTTATTATAGGCTCCCTAAGTTTGGCAACGACCCTTTCTACCTTCTGTTGCCCAAGTTGTTGTGCTAAAAGTTTTTATGCTCTAGAGTTCGTGTCCATGTCTTTCAGCTTTACAATTGCTTAACAGCATTCTTTCTAAATTCATTCCTATTATCCAGATACACCCTTATTTTGTGTTCAGCACTGTGTAGTATCACCTCTTGCTCTGTGAGATTCCCCGTTTTCTGTAATTCTCTAACCTTTCTCAACCCATCTAAATAATTGCTGTTATTTGTTAACATATTTTTTTTATTTCTACCCTGTTTTTAAGTTCCACTTTCATTTTATCCCACTCACTAGCTATGACTTTTGAAGAAATTTCTATCTTCCCTAAGAATTCTTGAATAATTTCCACTACCCATTCCATAAACTCTTCTCTTTTTAACAGATAGGTGGGGAAGCACTAGTGTCTCATTTTTACTTCGTTACCCCGCATTTTTATCTTAGTTATTATTGGCACATGATTTAAAATAGTTATTGGAAGTGTGTCGAAGCTTTCAATTAAATGCACATGTTCCTGTGAAATATAATTTTAATCTAGTCTATCCCAGTTATTGTACCTTGGGGAATAATATCTAAATTCTAAGTTCCTACTACGGAGTTCACAGTCTTCCATACCAAATATTTTCGGGTCTGTATTAGATCACCGAATGCTAAAAAAAGCGAATGGTGATTAATCGACCCTATGTAAGCGAAAGCTTACAACTTTGAACGGTCAGAACAGCGATTTTTTTTCCTAGGGAAAAAAATCGCTGTTCAGACCAAAAAAAAAAAAAAAAACACACTTTACACATTACATTAAGTGGGGGGCTTCGCCCCACCTCCACTCCCTACTTAAATATACCAACTCCGAGACCACACTACAGTGACAAAAATAGCAAAGTAACGAAGCGGCCAAGCAAATTCTTTCTCAGGGAGAATTTGCTCAAAAGCCGCTTCGATATTTTGCTGTTTCAGGCTTTTCAGTTCCACCAAGACACATTCGAAATAATGCGTCTTCGGTCTTCTAATAGGGAACCATATTTTCATACATTTCTTCGGAAATGTACGGTCTTTTGTTATATTTTCCCTTCTAGTTCCTTAGAAGCATCATCCAAATGAAGTTCCAGTACCCACCTGTAAGTGATATTCCCTGCTGAAAGCTGATTATTTCTCTCAAAGTTTTCTTACGCTGCATAGTACAGTTTTAAGTTGAATATCATTACATGACAGAGTAATCCTCCTCTCATGCCACTAGCCCCTTACTGTCCCAAATCTACCATTATTATGTTTTTTGTCTTTTATCACTATTAGAGCTTCTTCAGTAATTAGTATAAGTACTCCCTATTCCCTTTGTCCCTGATATTCTACTGAATATCCATACTGAAATCCTTTCTTTATCAAATTTACATGCATACATCTTTCCAAATGTGTCTCCTGTAGCATTGCTATTTGCACTTTGCATTTCTTAATATAATTCAATACTCTTAACTTTTTGTCTGTACCTGTGAGGCCATTGGCATTCCAAAGTGGTATGGATAGTGTAGCTATGATAAGAAGTTATTATTCCCACCTTTTATATAGGGCAGCTTTTTTATGTCTATCTCCAGCTTTTGTGTTACATGCACCCACTAATGCTTGTCAGGTTGACCTTTTGTACTGTTGCTTCTTGTCATCTCCATTTAAACGTATGTGATATTTTACAAGACTTTTTATTTTACTGAAAACCCTCAAACAAGAAAACAAACCCACACCCATAAACTATTAATTTAAAACAAACACACAAAACTATGAACATCTTCAAGTAATGAAGGTTAACTCTCATAATAGAAACAATTGTCCCAAATCAACAGCTGAACCCATGTTAAGGCGCATGTTATAGTAATTGATGTATGTTCTTGTCTTATCTTTATTTCCCTCCCAGATGTGAAAAAACAGGTTGTATATTTTCAGAAAACATGCCCTAAGATTCATTAAACTCTGTGTAGGAGTAGTGCTATTCCTGCATAGAGCAGATCATGCCAGTGCAGTACAGCAGCACTCCTTGTTTATTCATGAAGGTGCACTGATGTATAACCCGCACGCTCCGTGAACGAGTGCACGGGGCATGTCCGAGCATTGCTCGCACAGTACACACTCCTCCTGCACTGCCCCCTGCATCCTAGAATTGCCGTACGGCAATTCTAAAGCAACTAACAGTATCCGCAGACAAAATACATTAGTCATGCCTTTCAACTGTACAGGTTTTTGCAGAATGTCCAGATTTTTGCCTCATGGTTTTGGTGTGTTCATAGGTAGGTACTAAGCTATTGGCCCTAGGGCCTATATAAGCCTAGCCAAATGATACCCTGGCTTTTGCCACCCAAGAAAATTATTTTCCTGTGCCCCTGTCAAGCAGAGCCACAGAAGTGATCCCTGGGGTGAATTTCCTGTCTCCCATCCAATCATCAAGATTTTTCTTGAAGAGTGCTAATGAGGAGCTTTGTTTGATATAGATAGTTTTTTTCCAGAGTATGGAAGTCTCTGAGACAGGAATCTATCCCTCCAGCATGTTTTGTGTATTGTCATGACAAGGTTTAGGTCCCTAGAGTGTGTAGCTCAGAGGGATTGGGATTTCTTTACTTGGAGCATGCCCAACAGCTCTGGGATTGACATAGCTTTGTATGTTAGGCAGAGATTGTCCCTGAGTAGGCGATATGCGACAGAGTAAAGCTGGAGTTTTTTGAGACAGTCTGCGTAGGGCATCTGTTTGAGGCATTTCAATTTAAGACTCCACATCATTGAGAAAGTTCATGCTAATGCAAAATTTATTATTCTGTTAACTTTCTAAGTTTATAAGAGCAATATTTAAAATCTTTCCCTATTTGTCTCCCCATCATTTTAGGCTTTGTCCAGATTTTTTGCTCTAAGAGGTTGACAGGTATGATTAGAATACACACAGAAACACAGCCCCCACAATGGTCCAGCACAGATAATGCCCACAGTGGTATACCAGTGTACATGCTGGCATACCAAATAAGCAAGCATGTTCCTGAGAGGAACATGTAAAATAATACCCCCTGCATGATGTAGTTGCCCAGATGTCCTGCCCTAAGAGGCAGAAAACAATGTGCATACCCCTAAAGTAAATAAAAAAAAAACACATTTATTTTTTTTTCCATTCCCAGTAAAGTTTAAGCGTAGCTGAGCAGGTGTGCTCGTTGTGCAGCTGTGTATAGCAGAGCTTAAACATCCGAAGGAGCTAAATAGAAATATACAGGCAAAACAGTCAAAGTGAAATATCATAGTGGTTAGAGCTTTACTTACTATGCAGTCATTCACAGTTCGAGCCCCAATGTAGCCCATTCATTTTCATATGTGAAAACACCACTAAAAGTATGTTTTTTTTTTTTTTTTTATAAATAGGTAGTGAATAAAATATATTTGTTAACCAGGGTAGTGCAGCAGGTCCAAATGTGAGGTGTCAGTGTAGTACAGGTGTGAAACCCCCATATAAACACAAGTGCCCCATACAGTATAGCCACAAAAGAATATAATGTAATGAAAGCTCATAGGGGGATGTTATGGAAGGGAAACATACATATCATAAGATGTCATTAAGAAGGAATCAACCCCACAATCCTGATATTCCATAAAATGAAAGCTGAACAACGCTAAATTGTGCTCAGCTATGCTTAGCTGGAATAAACAGTGCTTAAATTTGTATGCTTAGCAATAATTACTGTAGCTAAGTGGATTTGCACACTGGTAAGCAGTGCTTAGCATCTACCCCTTTAAGCAATGCTTATCTGTGCTAAGCAGGTTTGCCTGTCACTTAGCTTAGCTCAGCATATTCAAAATCGGCCAATCGGGCCAAAGGGTGGGAATCCAGCCCTATTTAAACCCCACAGGTGGGAATACAACCATAACCAGTTGTAGCTGATCACTGCAGGCACTATGGCTGGTGTTGGTAAAGGTGTACGCTTTTGGGCGCAGTGTTGGGGCATTCAGGAGTCCAGAGTCTTGGTTGGACTCCTTGTAAAACACCATGAAGGGAGACTGCTGCAGGACCAGTACCAGGGCTCCCAATACAAAGTGGAGGCCTGGGACTGTTTTGCACATGACCTCACCAGTGCTACTGGTATCCCTCGGACTGGTGAGCAGGTCCGGCACAATTATGCTGACCTGAAGCATAGAAAGAGGGACCTCTTGGACCAGTGGATCCAAGACACTCGGGCACAGAATGTCCCAGCAGTGTGTAAGTATCACTATCAGTTATTGTGTAACAAAGTCCAGCATAAGTATGAGGTGGATAGGTATGCATAAATGTTTCTCTATTTCCTGTACAGCTGCAGATGAGAGAGCTGTGAATGTGGATGCCCACGCCAGCTGGCTGCTAAGGCTGCATCGTGAAGCTGGTGAGTACAAATCTAGCTTGTAGTATTCAGGGCAAATAAATGGAAAGGAGTAGAATGTCACCTGTCAGTATTTAAATATGGGTATGGTTTGTACTGAATAAATGAGACATTCCAGAGTAATAGTGACCTACAGGGTATATGTCAATAAAAGTCTCAGTATCTGTCAATAAAAGTCAAAACCCCGGACTGGTTGTGTTTACTTTGGTATGTGGTGGTATGAATCGAAATGTGTACAGTTTCTGCACAGCAACTATAGCTCTGAAAGCACTAAATAGTCAAGGCTCATCTGACAGAGATTGTGGAGTTGTACAACAGGAGACTGACTATATGAAATTGATTATATGAAATGTTCCATGCACCAAGATCTGATACCTGAATAGTAATGTTGTGTTAACCAGTGTTTTCCAGTTTGTGCTATGTCAAAGTATGAATACACAGTATAAGAACTATCTGCCATGCATGAATGTCAGAATTACAAAGTCAGATTGTACAACCAAGACAGTATTAGGCAGAAAACAGCCAAACAAGAGACAGCAGTTTCTCAATAGCCCATTGTGATGAAACACAAACTTGTTGTATTTTTTGCACAAACAGGCACGGTTCGAATCCCGGGAGTGGTAGTAACCTGTATGCATAATTTTACCCAGGAATATGTGTAGAAACAGTCCGGTAGTGTTAACAGAAATTTCCTCCACAGGTCTGCCAGGTAAGAAAAGGTATATCTTAGCTGTAAGAAGGCTGTATTTATAAAACACCAACTGTCCAATCCCAAGGCTGAAAATGACAGCAAGATAAGTACATACACCAAGTAGTCTCTTCCAAGAAATGTCCCTCAAGTGTCACGATGTCACAGCTAGTGGTCACTGCCGCCAACAACCAGGGTGACCGATAGAAATCAAGGCAGAGTGTGGCGCGCGCACACACACACACACACACACACACACACACACACACACACACACACACACACACACCCACACACAGTATGAGTGCACATATGTAACCCTATGTGAATATGGGTAGAATCAGTCAGGTAATGTTAACAGAAACTTCCTCCACAGGTCTGTCAGGTAAGAAAATAATAAATTAGCTGTAAGAAGGCTATAATTATTCACTGTGTAGAAACATACCACTGCCCATCCCAAGGCCATAGGTTGATGTAAAGTGAGGTAGTACCTGGATAGTAATGATAAGAGCAATGATCATTAGAGGTGTGAGCAATTGAAGCCTATACAGTTGTTAATTGACATCTCTCTCTCCCCCACCCTGTCCGCACCAATAATCTAAACATATAAATCAATGGGTATGTTTTTCACCAAGCTTACTGTTGAGACATGTGTCCTATTATTCTACAAATATTTAAACATTTGACTATTAATGTTCCCTGTTCAAATACTATCATTGGTGGCCTATTGCTATCAATGTAACCTGCATGCGGTTATAATGCCCACTGTGGTTCCATATATGCATGTGTTCTGTTTGCTATGCAACTGTTCCAGATCTGTTTTTTTGGTTAATGTGAATACCTATGCATGCTGTTATAACTAATCCTGGAACATGTTTTTTCATGACTAACTAACATATGTTATAAAACTGCAACACCATAGCACGTCTGGGAAGACCGATCCCAGCAGATCCGCCTGTCCCGCCTCAACTGGCCATGGCACCATGCCCCAGCACGTCTAGGACCCAACCCGGGACCTCCTCGTCTGCTGGTCCTGCACCACCTTCGGATGGAACCGCCTCAGTGGGATGGGGCCCGTCACTTCCTGGCAGCGGGCGCGGACAACACACTCTCACCCGAAGTCAGGTCCGGGGATCGGTGCGTAGCAAGCTTTGAAAGGAGTTCAGAGATCTGCTACACCAACTTGAGGGCTGCATGGTGCATCTTGAGGGTCAGCCTGCCCCTACTGCTCAGTCCCCAACACAGCCACCTTTGGGGCCGTGAAGGTGCAGTGGTGACTGCCCATAGGTGGGGACCTCAGTCCCACTGTATCCATTTGGGGGCTCGTGGACGTTAGATTCCCAACCACCCTCCACGTCCAAGGTGTTTACCCCCCACATGTGTCATATACCGCCCCTTGTCTGTCTTCCTACCCAACCTACCTCCCCAAATATACCTACTGTCCTTCCCCTACATCAGACTCTCACCTTATTAAAAAAAAAAAAAAAAAAAAGGCAATCTGTTCCTACAAAAAATGTCATCCTATACATAGCTGTCCATTTTGCACAGGTGTCCACTGGACACATGTAATCTGGTCTGATTGGCTTAACAACACAGTACTGTTCTCACCCATCTCTCAGGGGTTTGAATGTCCAAATTCACTCCAAATTGTGTACAAATGCACAGCTGTTGCTGTATCAGAAATGGACAGCTATGGACCTTCCCTACACCCGTCCTGCACATCCCTAGCTATTTGTTACATTGTTTTTCCCTCTGCATGCTCCCTTTGTCACCACTTTCCTATCACCCCTTTTTTCTTTTCTTTTAAAGAAATTAGCATGGGGGTAAGCAAGAGTAAGCTGCAATAAGCAGCAGTAAGTGTGTTTGCGCGATGCTAAGTGATCCCTATACAGGTTAAGCAGTTTCCCATGTAACTGTGTTGGCATTGCTTACCATCACGCAAACCCGCTTACAACTGCTTAAAACTGTCTTAATCAGTCTTTATCAGCCACGGTTCTGCCCAGCAACAAAATAATTAGCCCTGCCAAGTCCTGAACCCAGGACCCTGTACACCATAGTCAGAGCAATATACCACTACACCATCTGAGATGTAATAATGAATGCTGTTTTTTCAAATATATCTGTCAGTACAGGTATAGAATAGTAGGGAACAAACACTGTTAAATCAGTCATGTTTAGTATATATAAATATACACATATAGATGTGTATGGTGATAAAAAATATTAAAAAGTATATACATCAGATATATGTAGCTATACATGTAAAACAAATGCGTATAGAATATATACATATATATTGTTATATAAACATATGTATAGATATCAAAAAAAGAAAATATAAATATATTAGTATAGATGTAACTGTAGTGCCTTTTTTAGGCAAGGTTCAAATGACAAATTCACCTCCGTAACAGGAACAGGCAAGCAAAAACTGAGGGTGATGCTACTCAATGCTAGAAGTCTAAATCTCAAAATTCACTCACTCGAGGCACTCCTTAAAATGGAGAACATCGATATCTGTGCAGTGACTGAGACCTGGTTCAAGGCTCCAGAGAGCACCCCTGCACTACCAGGCTATAACTCATACCACACTTTTCGGTCATGTAACCTGGACCGGAACATCAAAGGCGGAGGTGTATCCATATTCATTAAGGATATCCACACCTCCAGGCTAGTTGCTCAGCATAATGCAGTTGAGGTTATCCAAGTGCAACTAACTCTGGGTCAAACTGCAATCTAAATTGCAGCTTGCTACAGATCACCCACCATGCCCCAGGATTCCCATTCCTCTTTTCTTGATATACTGGAAAATATTAGGGTTCAACCAAACACCCTAATAATGGGCGATTTCAACTACCCCACCATTAACTGGGAAAAATACTCATGTACCAACTCCTTCACTCAGCGCTTTCTGGAATTCATAAACTCCAGTGCCCTGGATCAGCTTCTCCACACCCCCGCCAGGGGCAACAATATCCTAGATCTAGTCATTACCAACATGATTGACCGGTGTTCCACACCTGAAGTCAACGCCTCATTGGTCCGATCCGACCATAAGCTAATTACCTAGATATCCACATCCTGCCCCCACCTCCCATTAAGGAAACCATGATAAAACATTTCTCCAAAGACAACTTCATGCTTCTTAAGACAAAAGTAGTGAACCTCATGACACCCAAGCAGATGGACAATACAGTTACAACTACTGAATCCTACACAATTGCACTTTATAAGCACTTACATGAGTGCATGGATCTTGCTATCCCAAACAGAACCAAGACGTTATCCTCCAAAAAAAAGAAGCCAGTCTGGTGGTCCCCCTGCCGTAAACAAACTGTACAATAGAAGGAAGAAACTGTTGAAATACAGAGTAAAATCCCATGAGTGGATGAGCTCCCTGGTCAGCCTCAGTAAGAAGCTGCGATCCCTGATAAAATCCTCCAAAGCTAGTTATGAAAACAAAATTGCCACTGATTCTAAAGACAACCACAAAGCATTCTATAGCTATGTCAAGAATCTCAATGGCAACACTCAGATCTGCTCTGAGTTACAGCACAATGGCACTAAATATACAGACCCAACTGATATTGCCAACATCCTGGCAGATAAGTTCAGTGCTAACTTTACCCCCCTCTCACCCCCTAAAGTGCCCATCTCTATACCGGAAGAATGCAAAGTTCCTGTAATCACGGCTGCACAGGTAAAAACCACACTCTCCAAAGCCAAGACGACCGCATCCATGGGACCAGACAACATCCCAGTCTGCGTTCTACACGAACTACAAAATGAACTGGCACCCCACCTGAATACCATGTTCAGTCATAGCCTCACCTCAGGCTTTGTGCCTGCTGAATGGCGCACAGCGACGGTTATCCCACTCCACAAGGGGGGAGCCACCAGGGACCCCGGGAACTACCGCCCGATTAGCCTGACGAGCCTGGTCTGCAAGGCCATAGAACGTATCATGGAATTATAAACAAAGACATTGGTAATCTCCAAACTCTGGACCCCTCCCAGTTCGGGATTGTAAAATGCAGATCATGTCTCCTAAACCTGATAGACTTCTTTGAAGCAGTCGCCAAAGCCATAGACAAGGGTAAGGTGGTTCACACAGCCTATCTAGATCTTGCCAAGGCTTGCCAAGGCTTTTGACACCATCCCCCACTCTGGAATTATAGATAAACTCACTAAACTAGGTATAAATCCCTTTGTCACAAGATGGGTTGCCAACTGGCTCACTGACATAACCCACACTGTGAAAGTAGCAGACTCCAAATCCGACTTCAGACCAGTGACAAGTGGAGTACCACAGGTTTCAGTCCTGGGTCCTCTCCTGTTTGGTATCTACTTCTCTGAAGTATAGGCTAACACAAGGTCTTTGGCTAACTAAGTTCGCAGATGACTGCAAACTAGGAGCCATAATCGAAACTCCTAACGATGTGGGCATCCTACAAAAGGGCATCACTGAGACAGAGGCCTGGAGTCAAAGCCATGGCCTCAAGCTCAGTGCCACAAAGTGCATTGTCATTCACTTTAGTAAAAACTCTGTACCCATGAACTACAACATAGGCGGTAGTATACTTAACACCACAAGTGTGATAAGAGACCTTGGGACACAGGTGGACAGTAGTCTCTCCTTTGATAATCACATCCAGGTAAAAAGAGGTCATTGTTTCCCTCTACTCATCACTCATTAGACCCATTATAGAGTACAATGCCCCTTTTGGTATGTACCTCACAAGACATCTACAGCAACTGGAAAGGACGCAGAAATACCTTACAAAGGTGATTACTGGCCTCAAACAGATGCTGTACGCAAACCGTCTCAAACTCCAGCTTTACTCCGTTGCATATTGCCTACTCAGAGGTGATCTCTGCCTAACTTACAAAGCTATGTCAAACCTAGAGCTGTTGGACATGCTCCACTTAAAGAAATCCCAGTCCCTCCGGGCTACATGCTCTAGGGACCTAAACCTTGTCACCACAATAAACAGAACACGCCAGAGGGATAGATTCCTGTCCAAGAGACTTCCCATACTCTGGAATAAACTACCTATCTATATCAAACAAAGCTCCTCATTAGCACTCTTCAAGAAAAATCTTGATGATTGGATGGGAAATATGAAATTCACCCCAGGGATCACCTCTGTCGCTCTGCTTGACAGTGGCACAGGAAAATAATTTTCTTGGGTGGCAAAAGCCAGGGTACCCTTTTGGCTGGGCTTGTATAGGCCCCAGGACCGATAACCTAGTACCTACCTATGAACCTACCTATTTATATATATATATATATATATATATATATATATATATGTGCGTGTGTGTGTGTGTGTGTGTGTGTGTATATATATATGTATATATATATATATATATACACACACACACACACACACACACACACACACACATATGGGTCCCTGTTAAAAGAATGAAAGATTAAAATGTTGTGTGCTGTAAACAGTGAAAATGCTGGACATCGATGTGTGTTTTGCAAGATCGCAAACAGTGAAGCTCGGGAAATTTGCCCTTTCCTCACTGTAGTGCGATCTTGGTGTTAATATATATGATTAGTGGGGGTGTGGGGGGCACAGCCACCCACAATAAAGGTTTCGATGTTATGCATTTTCGCTGTTTACAGCATTCATGTTTTTGAACTTTTGTTTATATGATATAGACCCTATATATATATATATATATATATATATATATATATATATATATATGTATATGTGTGTGTGTGTATATATATATATATATATATATATATATATATATATATATAAACCCATAACATGTAGTGGAGTCAAACCCAGCACCTTACCTCTACACCTCTTAGTGAAATAATTCTGGACAAAGGCTGTCAAAATGGAGGGACAATGGTCCAA
This sequence comes from Protopterus annectens, assembly GCF_019279795.1. Classification (NCBI taxonomy): domain Eukaryota; kingdom Metazoa; phylum Chordata; order Ceratodontiformes; family Protopteridae; genus Protopterus; species Protopterus annectens. The sequence goes on along the minus strand of NC_056732.1, from coordinate 388,314,885 downwards.
GTACAGCGACATAATGTACGTACTGCAGTTATAAATGTAAAATGTTGCTGTGGTAACAGGGTTCATGTCAGCATACATGTCCAGAAGGATGCGAGTGCTGAAACTGAAATATATGTCATCATTTACAGGCAAAGATCCTCGCATCATCACAGTGATTTACCACAGAAATGAAAATAATGATTCTGTGGAACAGAACATACATATGAGCAATAATCCTGGACAGTCTGAAACAATCAGGCCAGTCGAGAGGTATGCTGAGAAACCCTTAGTGCAACAAATCTGGACCAAGCCTGACCGGGGGGGGGGGTGTAATACCATGAAACTGGGAACATATCCCAAATACTGGAGTAGATAAGGTGACACAGTTGATGCAGTAACACCCTCCTGTCTGTTGTATAATATATTGACTGGAATAGCCCAAGTCCAAAACCAAATTACTCCCCACTGCTCACTGACATACGTCTTCACATCATCCCACTGATGTGTCAGACATACACAACATGTATGCGGGCCAGGCAAAAGTACTTCTGATAAATATCGGGACATAACATCACGGTAGGGAAACTATACTGAGCTACTACGCATGTCACCAAGTACTGTCTAAACTACAGGCAGACTGACACAACACAAACCCAGTTTTGCTGTGGGGGAATACACATGTAATTGCAAATATATCAGGCACTACAGAGATGTAACAGCACTGACCAACAGACACCAGCGTGAATGTGCATACCCAGAACCAATCTTACCGCATTCAAAGTGACATACTGGTAAGCCACAGGAATACAGAGTATATGGAACAAAATCATCAGCATGTTTGCCAGTCCCACACTACCCTATATACACTGGTCCAATTCACAGTGTAGTCTGACGCCTGACAGTGGTATGGGACTTGTTTCAGTCTGCCCCTACAAACATATATAGCTGATAGAGCACCAGAAGCTGGAGCAGCATGCAAAGTCTGATAGAAAAGGACCCTCAACACTTATATCTACCCCCCCTACACAGGCCAAATAACACATTCACAATACACTGCTACACAGTCCTGACAGTCTGTTATCAATTGCCAGAAATACACAGTCTTCTCAACTGTATAGAGCCCCACAGACCATCCAGGCTTCTTCCACATATATAAGGCCTTCTACACGTAACATGTCTGGCAGTCTGATACATCACTGGGATGGTATCTGGAATGTAGTCACTATATAATGATATACTGCACCTATACACCTCTTTCAGCATGACATCTGGACAAAGCCTGACATATTTCTGGGCAGAGGCCCAAACACAGGGGCATTATTGACATATTGCTGTCATAAACTGAGAAAGTTGCTGGTGTAATAGGGTTGTTGTAACATATCTGTTCTGAGGGATATGAAGTCAGAAACGCACATGGTTGTTACCATTTACTGCCTGCAGTCCTCAGAGTATGCTGCTGAATTCCCAAGGCCAAAAACGGTGTGAATAACACACCAAATATAAGAGTCCAAACTCTGGCCAGGTTGCGAATAGCCGTACATTTGGAAGTTGTATCAACCACCACATAACACTATCAGACTTAAATTCATGCAGAGCAGCCATATCCACACAAAATCTGTCAAACTAGCATTAGTTCAACTGTATAACAGCAATACTTACATTCTGTCCCTGTGTCTGGAACATTGTCCCCCAGTTTGTTGGGCTGTCTCCACAGTGTTTGAGGTAAAGGGTATTGCTAGCTACACTCTGTGATGCTTTTTGTCACACACCTCCATGAGGTACTCCTCCCAGGCAAGGAAAAGGGGCAACACCCACATGAAGTACTCGGTTATAGGAGTGTGTTTCCATGCTATTGGGTTTGGGAATGATACCACAGCTGTTCCATATGCAATTAGCAAGTGGGGGACTCTAGTTAGTGCACAGGCCATCAGCTGCTCATGAGCATTACCTACTGAAGGCAAGATGCTGCCTATACAAAACAGATGTATGTCCTACATCTGTCTCAGAGACACACACACACACACACACACACACACACACACACACACACACACACACACACATACTGAGACTGATGGAGTATACCAATTGAACTGAAAACAAATAAACACAGCAATGTCAAACAATCAAGCCTGTAATGGAATGTAGTAGGGGGCATGTAAACATGGAAAATAGGAGGTTCAAACAATATTGTGTCTCAACAACACATGCTGTACTGATATATTGCTGAGCAGAACCTGTGGCCATAGAAACTGTATCTGTCTGCAGTGCATAGAACACAGCTCAGAGCCCTGAGTCACCCCAGGAAAGGATGGCTCACATATTACCACTACTGGAATGTGTATTGCACAGTACTGACTGTGACAATGCTAGGCCACACCCAGTGCAAATCATAGTTTCAGTAACTCTGCTACATCCAGCTCTGACTTGTGCCTCTTTTTTCAATGCCAGTGTCTCCAACCCATGTAACATAGCTGGTCTCACTACCCTCTTGTAGACCTTCCCTATCACTCTTAATGGCACTCGTCTGTCACATATCACACATGACACTCTTCCCCATCACCCACATCCTGCTCGACTCACGTTGTCACCTCTCCTCCACACTCGCTATTACTCTGAACTGTTGTTCTCAAGTATTTACACCTATCCACCTGTGCAAGTGGTACTCCCTGCATTCTCACCATTCCACCATCCTCCCTCCCATTCACACACATATATTCTGTCTTAGTCCTGCTGACCATCATTCCTCCCCCCTCTAGACCATACCTGAACCTCTCCAGGGTCTCCTCAACCTGTTCCCTACTCTCACTACAGACCACAATGTCACCTGCAAGCAGCACTGTCTAGGGGGACTCCTGTCTGATCATGTCTGTCAACCTGTCCATCGCCACTGTAAATAAGAAAGGGCTCATAGCTGATCCCTGATGTACTCCCATCTCCACTTTAAACACACCTGTCACTCCCATTGCAGAACTCACTGTCACACTAGCCTTGTATATATCCTGTAACATTCTTATGGATTCCTCCGCCACTCCTGACCACCTCAGGCAATACCACAACTCCTTTCTAGGCATCCTGCCATATGCTGTCTGCAAGTCCACAAAGAAACAATGCAGCTATATCTGACCTTCTCTGCATGTCCCCATCAACACTCTCAAAGCAAACATCGCATCTGTACTGCTCTGTCCTGGCATGAAGCCATGCTGCTGATCAGTAATCCTCACCTCCCTTCTTAGTCTAGCTTCCACCATCCTTTACCATTACCTCATGCTGTAACAGATCAGTGTTATCCCTCTGTAGTTACTACAGCTCTGCACACCACCCTTATTCTCATAATCAGTACCCAAACACATTTCATCCACTCCTCACGAATCCTCTCACTTTCCTAGATTACAGTAAACAATCTGGTTAAAAAGACCACTGCTATTTGTCCTAAACACATCCATGCTTCCACAGGTATGTCATCTGGACCAATAGCCTTTCCATTCTTAAACCTCTTCATAGCTAGTCTTACTTCCCCCTTGATAATCTGTTGCACATCCTGATTCACCATACCCACATCATCTAACCTTCTCACACTGTCATTCTCCATTCAACAGCTCATCAAAGTACTGTTTCCACCTGCTCGATACACTCTCCTCGCTAGTGAGTGTAGTTCTACCATTATCCTTTCTCAGCCTTATTTGCTGCACATCCTTCCTAGCTACATGCCTCTGTCAAGCCAATTGGTACAGGTCCTATTTTCCATCCTTGGTGTCCAACCTGACATACAACCCTTCAGATGCCCCATCCTCAGACTTTGCCATGCACCCCATCTCCCTATACACCTGTTTACTTTTTGCATCTGTATAACATTCCCACTTCTCCTTGGCCAACCACTTTCTCTGTATGCTCCCCTGTACTTCCTCATGCCACCACCAGGTCTTCTTGTCCTCCTTCCTCTGTGCAGATGTCACACTGAGCCCCGTTCTACTCATCTCCCTTACTAGCTTGGATGTACTTAACCAGATATTTGCTAACTCTTCACTGCCACCCACTGCCTGTCTTAACTCTTCCCGGAACTCAACCTCACAATCACCCTTTTTTCAGTATCCACCATTTGATCTGTGGTGCCGCCCTCATACTTCTCCCCCTCTTCCTGATCACCAGTGTCATCCCACAGACCAACCTTCCATGCTGCCTAACTACATTTTCCCATCACCACTTTACAGTTACCAATCCCCTTCAAACAGGCCCACCTGCATAGGAGGTAATCCACCAGTGTGCATCTTCCTCCACTCTTGTATATCACCCTATGCCCCTCGTTCTTGTAATACTATGTATTCACCACACCCATGTCCAACCTCTGTTGCAGACTCCACCACCATCTCACCTTCTGCATTCCTTTGCTTAACACCATACCTACACATCATTTCTGCATCCCCTCTGTCCCCTTCAATATGTCCATTGAAATCTGCTCCAATCACCACTCACTCACCCTTGGGTGTGCACATCACCACTTCATCCAACGACACCAAAGTGCATCTGTCTCATCCATCACACACGCAATTAGCAGAGCATATGTACTAACAACTGTCAGCATTACACCATCAGCTCCCAGCCTCCTGAACATCAGTCTACTCGACACTCTTATCACCTCCACAAACACTCTTCGCATAATATTCCTGCAGGTTAACCCCTACATCATTTCCCCTCCCATACATGCCATGATAGAACTAATTGTACCTGACTCCGATACACACAGCTGTACACCCCTTCCATCTGGTCTCTGGCACACACAATATATCCAGCTTTCCTTTGTCCAGCATATCAGATAGCTCTGTCCCCATGACCATCAGACATCCTCCAGGGTATGTCTGTGAATGCAAAGGCTACTGCACTATCAAATGACATATGTGTGTTACAGCAATATGAAAAGTGTCACTAATAATGCAGCCCATAGCACACCATATATGTGCGTTGTCCTACAGATGTCCTGCCCTAACAGGTTGACATGCCTGACTGAGCAGCAAGACTGTCATTATGTTGTGCCATACTGACATAGAACAGAGATGTATAGCAGGTATTACCTGTGCATATGTATATATGAGTAGGTGTATCTGGCTGCCTCATAACAACTGACATGGGATGCCAAACGTCAGGTGAATAAGCTGTACATGTTGTACATGTGTGTAACCTTAGTTTCTGTGCATCCAGCAGAGTTACACCTCTGTGCTGGTGGTGTCATTGCCCTGACACAGATATGGGTAGTATAACAAGCATGAGTATCACATTGAAATTGTAGAGGTGGCCAACTGTGTTCTGACCCTGTGTCCATGCCTACTACAAACAGATATATGACCACCCACATAGCTGTATGGCCTCAGCAATACCTTACTTGTAAAACCTGCCTCCACCAAAGTAGAGGAAACCCCTTTGCTGGACAGCAGCAATGCACAAAGCACATAGTGTGATGCTATATTGGTTGTACAGGGCAAAGTAGGAGCAGGCACCAGCTGGGCGGCATTTCAAACTTTGTCTGAGCGAGCATAATAGGTCACAGATGGATCACTGCAAGGCTAACTATGAGAACAAATTGGACACATCCACTAAGGGCAATCACAACGCCATCTTCACATATGTCTTCAGTGTCAGAGGCACCAACCCAACCCACCGTGTAATGGTGGTCAATCACGGCACATACACGCACACCATAGTTACAGCCAACCTGCTGCAGACAGCTTTAGGGAAAACATCACCACCCTGGATCACCATTAGTATAGGTGGATATGCACAGCACATGCACCCCTCCCCTCATCATCATGAATTGGATCCAAACTGCCTAATCAAAGTTGACAAAAGCAAGTCCCCTTGGGGCCTGATAACATTCCTGTCTGCATCCTACATGAATCCAGGCATATGCTTCCAGCTCCATTACACACTGTATGCAAGCAAAGCGTGAGCACCATTGACATCCCATCTGCAGGGAACATGGCCACTGTCATCCCTCTACACAAACGTGAATGATGAATGGTAGTTTATGCAATGTACTGGCCCTCATTGGGGGGAACATGACACATCAGGACCAGGAGTACAATGCATGTTCATACATTGCAGCCATGTACAGGGGTTTGATGTGTTAGTAAGTGGTGGCTAATGAGAGTCCATATACATGGGCTGGCTCTGTAAAGTACACTGGGCAATGTCTGAGGTCCTGTGATGTGTTTCCCTGTGTATGTCCTTCAGGTGCCATGCAGCAGCAAACGCCTTACACTGATGCAGAGACAGCAACCATCACAGAAGCTGTAATCTTAAAGTATGGCATCCTTTCTGGCTGTAGCCAGCAAAATCTGCAGGAGCGGACTGCCCTGTTGGATGAGATCATCCACAGAGTGAACGTGTTGGGCCACCATGGATGCACATACGATCAGGTCAGGCATAGAGCAACTGACCTGATATGTTGTGCCCGGCAAAGGGCTGCTGCTGTAGCGAGGGATTGTACTGCTACCGATGGGGGACCAGCCGCACAGGCCCCACTTATGGCGACAGAGAAGCTCCTTGCCAACCTTGGAGTAGCCCCCACACAAACTCCAACACTGGAAACAGCAGTTGTGTAGGTGGGCAGCACCCAGGCAACAGGCGAGGAGCATCCAGGTAAGGCCAAAGTGCACATCAATTTAATGAGGTAGCATTTAAACTGTCTTCTACAGAGTCTCTAGATGCATATGTCAATGCAAAATGGATTAGTGTGTGGGGTGTAGTAATTCACACAAGTACACATCTATGGTGAAGGACAGCAAATTGTGCAATATCATAGTGTGTACTGTACCTGTGCAGAAACGTAGTGTTCATCTTGTAACAATGACTGATGTGAATCTGCTGACAGTACCTCTCCCTCACAACTACATAGGTCCCTCTGGTCTGCACATGGGACAGCAGCCTGAACCTAGTAAGTATGGGGTTTTCCTGTTGTGGCTCACCAGTACTTCAGGCATGCTGCAGTTAGTGCATGTGACCATGCACACAACTGTTGCACTCTGCCATTTGGCAATGTCTGCATATTCACCTGTGGTGGTGGTGTTTACTGCATTGCATCATGGTGGTCACGATAGGGGCTTATTTGCAGGAGATGTCACATATCTGTAGTATACCTCACAACCTGTCATTGCAGGACACCTGGACAAAGACCGACAAAATGGGGGGACAAATGCCCAAAACTAGGATCATATTGTAGAAATTAGTGATATACAGTGCATATAAATGGTGTACACACCTGTTAGAATGCCAGGTATGTGTGATATACAAAAATGAGAGCACAACAGACAAGTCCAGAATACTGCCAACCTTTCATATGTGGCCTATAACCTGTACAATTCAATTGTAAAGCAAACAAATCTGTTAGGGGAACAATAATGACACATAACAGTAGTACAACAATTTAGATGCATATGTGTGCACAGGCTGAAGCTAGTACTGTGTTGAGGCAGCTTTCAATATAACTACAGCATTGCATCTTATTGGGTACGCAACAGCCATCAGTTACAGAGACTCTTTGATTAACAGCAAGTAATGGTCAGCCGTCCTACCAGGATTATCCTAACATATACCCAGTTGCCTGCTACAGCAACAGCCATGGTTCACATACAGCTGACAAAGCTGCTAAGGGACCACATGTTTGAGATGTATCAGCCTGGAGAGGGGTACCCAAACATTTCCACAGCATTGCACATACCATGGAACACAGTCCAGGCAGTCATCAGAAGATGGTGAAAATATGGGGCTACAGTGACATTGCGAAGAAATGGACATCCCACCAAAGTCTGTGAGAATACAAGACCAAAACTGGCCAGGGAGGCTGCCAGGAGCCCTACAGCAAAAGTGAAGGAGTAGCGGGAATCTCCAGCAAGTACTGAGTGTGTACTGCATATCACAACAACCTTCCATGGTCTCCATATGTCCTGCCTATAGGGTAGAGTTGGAAGCTGGCAGAAGTTCCTCACACCAAACAATATCCAGGCCTGGTGAAAGTCTGAAAACAATACATCAGGTCTCCAAAAAGCAAGTGCGAAAATGTGTTATGGTAATATGGGACCACAGTTGTACTCATTGGCCACAATTCTGAAAGGTGTTTGCTACAATATCACCACTGCACATCACCACAACAACACCACCCCCACGGTGAAGCATGGGGATGGCAGTGTCCTGCTTTGGGGTTGCTGTTCACAAGCTGGAACTGGGACTGTAGCCAAGTTAGCGGGGATTATGAACAGTTCCAAATACTGGTCCCTTGTGGTTCCAAAATGTTCTGGCGTCTGCCATATAACTGTGGATGGTGAGGAATTCCACCTTTCCACACAACAATGGCCCAAATCATATATCTATATCAGCAAAAGAATGGCTTCAACAGAACACATACAATGTTCTGCACCGGCCAGGTCAGAGCCTAAACCTACGTCCAATAGGCTATATGCAGGGTGACCTGAAGAGGGCAGTGCACAGGGAATGCCCGTGCAATCTGACATAGTTGGAGATGTTTTGCAAGAGAGTGTGTGCAAACATTGGCAAGTCAAGATGTGCCATGCCGATAGACACCTTCCCAAAAGGACTACATGTTGTGATTAAATCAAAAGTTGCTTTAACAGAGTATTACTGTAAGGGTGTGCACAATTATGCAACCAGCCTATTGTACCTACTTCAGTTGCTAGATGTTGCCTGTAACTGATGTGTATGTTCTTCATTTGGATTGCACTGGTCATATGTCATATGAAATAATGGCAATTTTATGGTCTGATTTCTGAGGTCTCGCGATATAGCACGAAAACCTGGCATGTTAACAGGTATGTGTACACTTACTATATCCACTGTAAGCTATAAATATATAAATATATATAAATAAGTTTGAGTAACTGGCTTTGTTTTTAAATACATGTACTGCAGGTTATGCAGTCTGCACCTCCAGTTAGGACAATACTTAATTGCACCAGTCCACAGGCCAACCCAGTAATGTATCAGACAAACACAGGCGTTATGAGGAACAGACCAAACATATGAGCCACACATATAGACATTCAGCAAAACCCTGTACAGTTGGGGGGTATGTTCTGTAGGAGTTGCCACAGTGTTATACAGGTGAGCAGCAATAATTTACATGGGTGCAGTGTGTAGTAGGTGAAGGGCCATCACCTACTAACACCACTCATGTATCCCAGAGGTGTATATTAGTAGTAACGGTAATTGGAAAGGGCTGTACTGCATGATGTTGAGGGTCCGTCCAGAGTGTGTATGTTATTGTCTGACTGTGTGTCATGAATGCCCCCAGTCAGCTAATGTAATGTCTGTGTAATGCCTGTGAGGCACCTCACCTGTGTGTGTGTGTGTGTGTGTGTGTGTACCAGCAAACCTTATAGTGCCATTAATGATTTACATATGTTGTTTTTCTCTCATAGGTGGACATGGTGGTTGCGGTCCCTCCCACTCTGATACTGATGTCAGAGTCTCTGCAGAATCTGACCATGATGATACTTATTGAGGCACAGGTGGGGTTGTCAGGGGCTGATACTCTGCCATCAGTTGGCATCCCACTATTTTCAACCCCATCCCCGCACACAGTCACAATGCCCACACATACCCCATCACCAGTGGCCACAGATAATGGACAGTTGACGGGTGGTGGCATGGAACAGGCTACTGTGGTGACTATGGCAAGTGAGGGTGCAGGCACTAGGCCTAGCCAGAGTGCTGGTGAGGTCCCACACAGGCAGATGGGCAGGGGTGCGTGGAGGAGGATTGCAGCCCGTCATGCTCCTGTTGCAGGTGCTACTGCAGCAGTCACAGATGCATGTTTCAGGCTGTCATGGGGGCACAGGCATGTAATAAACGTAATACCAGACACATACGCAGGGTCATGGATGAGCACGTCCCTGGTGTCCATGACAATATGAACTCACTGCAGCCATCTGTGAGTGTACTGGGGTCATGGATAGATGGTGGAGGGGAGACCTTGGCACTCCTCGACCATGGAATATCTGTGCCTTAGCATTTGGACACTGGCCAGCAGCCATGTGGCTGTAGGGCAGCACCATGATCAGCTGAGGGTCTACGTGGCCATGCACCATCACATTCCCATGCTGACAGTACCACCAGCACTACTGAATGGGGTGTGCTGTCCATGCCACAATGCAGCAGGCCATGGGCACGTGATTCTGGCCGGTCCTAGCAGGGACGTGGATCCAGCAGTCACCAGTGGGGAGTAGTACTGCATCTGGAATCTTTCCTGGTGGTGCCGGTGATACCCACGGTAGGCCCACTTTCCATGTCCATGGCCAGAGATGGTGAACTGTACACCTTGCCATGTACGGCCCTCAGATGTCCGAAATACCCCTGTGTAGGGCGCCCACATGGCGTGACTGTGTGCATACAAACACACACATCACCATCAGAAAAGTCACCTACACACACACACACACTCACACCACCCCTGCAGTGCCATTTAATGAACCCCCCCCAAACCCACACACATGATGTTATCAATGTGGCCCAGCCTAGACTTCTGGCATACCCACACAACACCCTGTACGTATGATACCTGTGCCACATTCATGCCAGCCATGCTATTGATGCAGGGACATGCTTATATGGGTCTGATGCACAGGGTGACTTTAGAGTGTAGCTATTTAATGCTGTATAAGGTGCTGTTATCTGGCATTTGTAATGGGTACACATCAGAGTGTGTGTGTACCTTTTCTGCCATGATGCATTATTGGTGTTAGTAACACTAAGCGAATGTGTTCTCACATGCTGTATTCTGTTTGTGTTCCAGGTGTCTGTGTGTCAGCAGGATGTGGCCCTGCAGACCTCTCCAACAAAGGGGTATGGCAGTCTAGTAACACATCGACTACTACATTATTGTTAGGGTACAGCTGTATCTGCACACATTTCCCAGGTCTGTGAAAGAGTTCTCTCATGTGTCTCACAGCTTATAGGGCTGAGGGGTCGTATCTCAGTCTATGGTGATTTAAATCAGCACTAGTATAGTAGACAATGGTAGGTGTGGTGGGTGGAACACACCTCAGATTGCCAACACCCTCAACCCCAGAGGATATTGTGTCGACCAAACACACAGAGAATACTGTTTACACACACACACACACACACACACACTTGCCAGTACTGACATTAGCAGACCAACCTATCTTGTTATTCATACCATACTATTCTATACTGTTGTACAGGGCTCATAATACCACTACGGTTAATGGGAACAGCGGACTTCATACAGTAGACTTACGAATGTGTACTGTGAATCCATGCTCATTCAATGGATGTCATTCACACACAAACACACAACACACAAGATACTCTTCTCTCACACACACTCGCCAGGACTGGGAGTAGAACCCCTACTTATCTATTTATTGTTACTACATTGTTACGCATTTATTACACGAGCCATGGAGTTTATGGGGTGCCACTTGTCCAAAGGTACTTCTAAGGCGAGGGACATCACCAGGCCTTGCAAATCATGACAATGGGTGATGTACTGGGTGATAGAGTCCACAAAATACTGTAACCTACACACATACACACACACACACATTTGCCAGGACTCATATTAGAACCCCCAGCTATGTGGTTATTGTTATTATAGTGTTATGCAGTTACAGTACACACCACAGACCTTATAGGTTGTGGAGTGGCCCAAGGTACCTATGTAGTGAATAACATCTACAGCACTTGTAAGGTATGGCAATGGTAGTTGTACTGCATGAGACAGGCCACAAACTACTTTCACCCACATATTTACACACTCACAAACACTTTCAGATACACTAATGCACACACACACACACACACACACACACACATTTAACAGTACTGAGATCCATGGGTTCAAAGAGTCCTAGGTGTGTACGTGGCAAATGGCCATGGAGGCTTTTACAAGGCTAGCCCATGGGAATATACTGGCATCATGCCACCTGGCGATACTCCCCAGTGTGCCTACTAAGTATAGTCACTGGGGTGAATGTTCTTCGTGTTTCACTGTTGCAGTCATTACATTTGGGTAATCCTGCTGACAGGTTGCCCTCAGTCGGCCTGAATTCCAAAGTCGTGGGTCCTGCGTCGGCTGCTGTCACCCCTTCCCTGACGTCAGGTCGTCAGGGGTATAAATGAAGCAGCCGTTTTTCTTGCCGCACGGTGCCCGAAGCAGAAGCAGTTCGCAAGTGCCAGTCGGCCGACTCCTGAGATTTTCGTGTTCGAGTTTCAGACCCAAAGTCTTCAATAAAGCCAAGTACCCCGTTGGGGAAACTTTTCTTGCTCCAGACTGATGTCAGAAAAAGTTAATAATTGTATTTCTTGTGGAAAGCAAATACCTCATAAGGATTTTCATTCTTACTGTATTCCTTGCCTAGGCCCTGATCACAACGTTTCTGGTTTTTGCTTTTGTGCTAGATTTAACCAATGCACTATTAAGCATCGGTATGATTTTGCTTTAAACTATTTTGGACGCCGGTTTAATTATCCAGAAATGTCGTCGGATAGCCATCTGACTACCAGAGTTCACAAAAAACGCAAAGAAAAAGAGAGAGATAAACATCCGAGGTCCAAAACCAACAACGAAGCTTCTCCTAAGCCAGTCGCCGGTTCTCAGTGAGGTACTTTCGCAGCCCCTGATGCCCGCTACTTTAGAGTCGCAGGCCACTACCGACTCCCACGTGGAGTCAGCTATACCACTGGAAACTCAAGGTATTGGAGCCTCGGACACCATTCCTCAGATGGGTCCAGAGTTGCTGAGCAGGCACCGGCTTCTGAGGGTGTATTCAGACCTAAACATCTTTACATTAAACCGACTTCAGCTTCAAAGGCAAAGACTAAAGCACCATATAAAGCAAAGAAACAAACTCAAGAGCCACGTGGACAGGCCTCTATGCCCAAAAAACAGATGCTCAAAATGGCCGAAGACTTGATTACTTTTATCAGGGGTTCCCATCCCCCTCCAGATAAGAGGCCTAGGCAAGAGACTGATTATGAATCTTCAGATCAGGTTTCTATTTCTTCTGATTCCTCTTCTGATTAGGAATATTCTCTTCCCCCCTATGAGGATTCTGATGCTGAAGAATCTATGCCTTCAGCTTCTCCTCCAGAGGACTATTCTTTTGAGGAAACCTTGCATACCATGAGGGAGCATTTCCACTGGGAGAGCCAAGATTTTTCCGAATCTAAAAAGAGGCTCAGGGATTTCCTTTTACTACCTCAACAGAGGCCTCTAGCCATTCCACCTGTGCTAAACATTGTAGATGATGCATTTTTGGAGTCTAACCCCTGACTCCTTACCTCCAGCTCCTGTTAAGCCCGACAGATATTACAGGGTTCCTGACTCTCATAAATTCCTTTTTAAAAACCCTGCTGCAGACCCAGAAACTATTTCACAGGGTCCCAAAGGAGTTAAGGCTTCCGCTGCAAAAAAACCCTACCCCCTCTGACAGGGATTCTAGGGCTCTGGATAGATGGGGAAAAAAGATTTACACATCTGCTACCTTGGCTATAAGGGCCTTAAACTGTCTGTTTCATATGCTCAAATATCAACAACATGTCATGGCATTGCTTAAACAGAAAATGCTGTTAAACTCTGAATGTGCAGAAAACAAGGAAATGCAGGATTTATTGCATGCAGCTGAACAAGTTGGAAAGCATACTTTGCAATGTGGTTTTGATTCTTTGGAGGCCTCCTGCAGGGCCGCAGTTACGGGTTCAGAAATTAGAAGGTATGCTTGGTTAAAGGAACAAAATCTGCCTGATCATGTTAAAGTTAAATTATTAGATGCACCTTTACAGCATGATACTTTGTTTGGTGTTAAGGCAGAAGAGGTGTTAAAGAAAATGGAGGACAAAGCTAAGTCTATGCAAACTGTCAAAGACTTTTTACAAGTACAGCCACCTAGGTTTAGTAGACACTGGCCTACAAAGAATTGGTCCTTTCCTGTGTCAGACAGACCTCAAAGAGGCAGATCCCAGGCGCAAGGTTCATACAGGTCAAAGCAATGGGGTGCTTCTACTTCCAAAGTTGCAGAAGACAAATCACAACCATACAGGAAACAGTCCCAATGACTTCCCCCTGCCGGCACCAAGCACTTATATTCTGGCAGCACCCTTAGGGGAAAAATTAGTACGTTTTTCACAAAATTGGTACATTATAACTCAGGACAAGTGGGTTCTAAATATAGTGTCACAAGGCTACAAGTTCCATTTCCATACCCTGCCAAAGGCAAATGGCTTTCCAGATCTCCCAAAAAATCAATGGGCAGAGACGCAAAAACAAGTCTCATCCCTCATGGACATGGGGGCCATTCAGCAAGTACCCGACATGGGGGCCATTCAACAAGTACCAGAGCAAGAGCAGGGACAAGGATTTTACTCAAGACTGTTCTTGGTACCCAGAAAGGACAAGGCCTGGAGACCAATACTGGACCTATCTATTTTGAACACACTCCTGGATATACCAAAATTCAAAATGTTGACTTTGCAGCAGCTTCTGCCCATGCTGGGCAAGAATGCTTGGCTTGTGACTTTAGACATAAAAGAGGTATACCTGCATGTCCCAATCAGACAATCATGCAGAAGATACCTCAGATTCAAGGCTGGCTCAATGCATTACCAATTCTCTGCACTGCCCTTTGGCTTATCTACTGTGCCCAGGGTCTTTACAAAGTGCCTGGCATCAGTAATTGCATTCTGCAGACAAAGAGGAATACAAATATATCCTTACTTGGACGACTGTCTAATTCAAGCAGAGAACAAGGATATTCTTCTGCAGCATCTGGCGTTTGTGAAAAGACTTCTAACATGCCTAAGGTACACAGTCTACGAAAAGAAATCAAAACTAGTACCCTCTCAAGAGGTAATATTCCTGGGTGCAAGCTTAAATACAACTTCCCAGATGGCTTATCTCACGCCAGACAAACAAAGGCAACTAACTACCTATTTCAAAATGTAGGCAACAAAGGCCCAGTTATCTGCAAGAAAAAATCTGTAGGCTTTGGGCTTCATGGCATCCTGCATCCTACTAATTCCATATGCAAGACTGCATATGAGGAAACTTCAATGGTACCTAAAAAGGGTTTGGACTCAACATTGCCACAGCCTGGAAACAATGATTACTCTCATTCCCTGCCTGCAACAGGAGTTTCGATGGTGGGTGAAGGCTTGTCACCAGAACAAGGGACAGCCATTCACATTACCCCCAGCCAGGCAGATACTAACAACGGATGCTTCAGATTATGTCTGGGGGGGCCCACATGGCAGGAAGGCACATTCAGGGCACATGGTCCTCAAACCAAATGCATCTACATATCAATCAAAAGGAGATGCTAGCTGTTCAAAATGCCCTGACAGCCTTCAAGGACCTACTTCATCCAGGACAGCTACTGATAAAGACAGACAACACCACGGTCATGTGGTATATAAAGCAGGGGGGCACACATTCTTACCCCCTTTGCAGACTAACCATGACTTTGTGGGACACAGCATTGACTTACCAAGTACATCTGCAGGCACAATTCCTGCTAGGAAAGGAAAACACTCTGGCAGACAAACTAAGCAGAAACCTCATGGATCCCCACGAGTGGCAGCTGGATCCACAAGTCTTCAGCATGATAACAAGGACATGGGGATGCCCGGACATAGATCTGTTTGCCTCCCCTGACAACTACCAACTGAAAAGATTCTGCACAAGGACTTATCACAGACAAGCATTGAAAGTGGACGCCCTATCAGTATATGCCTTTCCTCCACTGCCTCTCCTCCCCAAAGTACTCCTAAAGGTCAGACAGGAGAAGCCAAAGATGATACTGATTGCCCCAGACTGGCCACGCCAGTACTGGTATCCAATCCTAAGGAACTTGTCTCAATGCCCAGCTTGGACTTTAACTCAAATACCTCATCTACTGTGCCAGCAAAACAATCAGATCCTGCACAGCCAACTCAGTATTTTAAACCTGGCAGCATGGCGGATAATGTAGTCATACAAAACACACCTGTAAAGCTGTGAGGGATGTCATTTTGGAAGCCAGAAGGCCTAGTACTAGAAAATCTTATGCTGGAAAATGGAAGAGATTCTGTGCTTGGAACCAAGCACAAGGAACTGATACAGCTGTTCCAAATATTCCCCAGATTTTGCAATACTTAACTGAGATGCTGGACAAAGGCCTATCTTTTTCACCAATTAAAATTCATGCCTCTGCCATTTCGGCTCATTAAAATACAGATCCACCAATCTTTTCTCATCCTTTATTAAAGCAGTACCTCAGAGGAGCCAAAAACTTAAGGCCTCCAAGGAGATCACCAATGCCTGCATGGGACCTCAACTATGTCCTGGAAAAACTCACCCTGCCTCCTTTCGAGCCAGCTGCTACTGCTGACTTAAAGTTTTTATCTTGGAAAACAGCTCTGCTCCTAGCAATAACTTCTGCAAGATGGGTTTCAGAGCTACAGGCACTCATGGCTGTGGAACCTTTTATCATGTTTTATCCAGACAGGGTCTCTCTGAGGACAATCCCAACATTTATGCCTAAGGTGGTGTCCAGTGTGGCTCTTAACCAAACTGTTCATCTGCCTACTTTTTATCCAAATCCACAGAACAAGGGGAGAGAATTCAGCATTCTTTGGACGTACACAGACAACTTAGATTCTACTTGGACAGAACCAAAGTTTTCAGGAAGACAGAACAATTACTAGTGGCATATGCTGCAGGATCACAAGGAAAGGCTATCTCAAAGCAGACTATTTCAAAGTGGATAGGGCACTGCATTCGTTTCTGCTATTAACACCATGGCAAGCCAGTGCTTAAGGGCATTAGGCCACATTCAACCAGAGCTGCAGCCACTTCAGCAGCCTTTCTCAGGGGAGTACCAACCAAAGACATATTAGAGACTGCCACTTGGAGTTCAGTGCACACCTTTACAAAGCACTATCATCTGCCACTCTACTCTAAATCCAGGTCAGGCTTTGCCACTGCAGTTCTGCAGGGCCTTATAGCTGCACCTAATGCTGTTTAGCTCCAGCCTCCCAACCATAGCTTTGGGATTCTACCCAAATGTAATGACTGCAACAGTGAAACATGAAGAACATAGTACAGTTGTGTACACTTACCATAAATGTAGATGTTCGAGTGTATTCACTGCTGCAGTCCAGGTTACCCACTCGCCATCCCCCTTTTTTCTGCTGGAAATTTCTTTCCTTCTCTGATTTATACAACCTATGTGGTGTATTTGCTTGTAGATGAAGGTAAAGTTTATATTGGTGTATGTATTTATATATATATATATATATATATATATATATATATATATATATATATATAAATTTTGGCTACCCTTTTAGGGGGCACCTGACATCTGGGGCAAGAAAAACTGAAGAAAATGACTTCGGCTGCTTCTTTTATACCCCTGACGACCTGACATCAGGGAAGGGGCGACAGCAGCCGACGCAGGACCCAAGACTTTGGAATTCAGGCAGAGTGAGGGCAACCTGCCAGCAGGATTACCCAAATGTAATGAATGCAACAGTGAATACACTCGAACATCTACATTTATGGTAAGTGTACACAACTGTACTTTCTCCAGGGTGAGTATTCCATTCCCCATCCACCCCTCCTGATTAATTTTGAAGAGGGCCAGTGATGTGCTCAGCTTGACATGTATGTGGCATCTATTCCATGGAGTGGCCAGTTTTTGGGTTGTGAACCTGTCCCTCAAGCATGTCCTTTTGATTATAAGAATGGGGTTAAGGCATCTGGGGCATGTTGTGTGGACAGATTGATTTCCTTGGCTGTAGCATTCCTGACAGGGTTGGGTCAGACATGGCTTTGTATGTCAGGCAGAGATCGCACCTAGGTATCCAATATGAGACAGGGATTCTTTGCAGTAGTTGGAGTCTGTCCATATGGGGCAAGTGTGTAGTACCTAAATCCTCTTTGTGAGGTACATTTGCAGCCTCTTTTGTTGTTGCTGGTGTTCAGTGGGGTACATGGCAAATGGGCCAGTACACATTGATTGGCCTACTGAGAGGTGTGTACAGGGAAACACTGTCCTTTTACTTCCTGGATTCACCACCCTGAGTCAGGAGAAGTGACACATGGAAGGACTTTCAGAAGACAGTGTCACTGTGGTGGTCACCATACAGCTCAGTGTCAACCTGTGTTCCCAGTTCTGTTATACCAACATCAATGTTCAGTGGACTACCATCAATGTATTACTTTATGGGAACCATGTTGTACCCAAAGGGGATGGCAGCACATTGTCTGCCATTGAGTTTATGTCCAGGGTTCTGACAACAGTCATAGGTCTCAGAGAGGCCTTTGTGAAGATGTCGACCTCACGTGGGGGGGGGGTAATAATAGTACCCACCTTGTAGTTATCTGCAAACATTGTCAGCCAGGGCACCTTTGTATTGGGCTGGTGCTCAGAGGTGTGGATCCCAAACATGAGGGAACCCAGGTCCACAGCCTGTGGGACTCCACTCATGACTGTTCAGCAGTCTGACATGGAGTCCGCTACTTTCACAGTGTGGGTTCTGTGTGCCGGTTTGCAGGCCACCTACTGATGTAGGTGTGGCTGCCTACCTGACTGTGTTTGTGTATGATTCCTGAGTGGGGAGTGACATCCAAGGATTAAATGGGCAGCCTATCTTGTTAGCTATTCCATACTGTCACATAGTTATTGCACATGGCACAATGCTTATAGGGCTGCAGAGTGTCTACAGGTCCCTCTACATTGGATGACAATTGTGGAATTTGTAATGCGGACACTGGGACATGTACTGGGTGGGCAACAGCAAAAGGTAGCAACCCCCCCAATGGAAATGATTCTCACACAAACACAATCCCCCCACAGACAGGATACTGTTCAAACACACACACGCGCACACACACACACACACACACACACACACACACACACACACACTTGCCCAGACTGAGATTAGAACCCCTACCTATCTATTTATTGCTACTGAATGTTATGCATTTATCGCACATGCCACGGAGCTGATAGGGTGAAGGTTGTCCAAAATTACTTCTAAGATGAGGAACATCACCAGCCCTTGTAAAGTGTGGCAATGGGTGATGTGCTGGGTGAGAGAGGCCACAAAATACTTTAAACTACACATATACACACTTGCACACATTTGCCAGAACTGGGATTAGAACTCCTACCTAACTATTTATTTGTACTATAGTATTACACAGTTATTGCATGTGCCACAGAGCTTATAGGGCTGAGGCCTGACGAAAGGGACGTCTAAGGTACTGATATCTGCAGGACTGCTAAAGTAGGGAAAGGGGAAGTGTACTGGGTATGAATGGACCCAAAAGCTTTAACTTGTAAACACACACACACTTTTACATTTGCCAGGACTGAGATTAGAACTCCTACCTAACTAATCATTTGTACTATAGTGTTACACAGTTATCGCATGAGCCACAGAGCTTATAGGGCTGAGGCCCGACAAAAGGGACTTTTATGGTGACAGACATCTTCAGGACCACTAAAGTAGGGCAGTGGGAAGTGCACTGGGTGGGGAAGGCCTGTTCATTCCTAGATTCTACTGACATGTGCACTGGGTGGAGAAGGCCTTTTCATTCCTAGATTCTACTGACACTTCTGTAACTATATGAGCATGCCCAGTGTGACCTATAGTACATGTGGGACTCCATTCCAGAGATTGTTGTAGTCCATTTTGGTTTGTTTTGTGCTACAGCCATACCTCTCAATCTGTTGGTGCAGGATATCTGGAGGTCGCCTATCAAAATGGGGAAGCAATGGGCCATACAATGATTGTGACTATTTCTCTCAGTAATGTATGGGTTGCTAGGGTTACAGGGCTTGTTTTAGCAGACATCTGACATATATGCCTTTTGACACTGTCATGTATTGCTTCAGTACCTTGTGACATACCTCCTCAGATCATCACAGTAATTTACCAGAGGAATACAGGATGGATGATGCACACACCAGGATTATGGCCAAATGCTACACATTCTTTCTCAGTCCAGCCTGGTGGTGTGGAATGGTCCAGCACCTTGGTGATATATTACAGTGGTGGAATCTCTGTGCATTTCTGTTTTGGCCTGATCTGATTTCCAGTCCACGGTTGGGTAATGTAAGTCAGACAGGATCAGGGTGACAGGCAGACTCTGGCTAGGTTTGTAGGGGATAAAATATGGGGAGGGTATCCTTGGTCAGATATTTTTGCCTATATCTACCAGTACATTGCATAGGGGTCTTCTCAAAGGTTGACTGCACTTGGAGGGTTTTGTGTGTGTCAGACTGTTTGACCAGCCTGGAGGTGTGTGTTTGTCTCACATATATGTATTGCCCACCTCATTTTGCTTGGATGGACACATTTTGGGGTCAGGATGTTGTAAAGGATGAGTGATCATGGAAGGGTGTGTTACTTTCCATGGCTATGAGCCAGGGTTCTATGTGTGCAGACATGTCACCATTTTCCAGGGTTAGGACTGCCTGCAATGGGTGCATTCCCATGTTTAGACTCCAAGCCCTGCCTTTTGACTGTACAGAGTATCACAGAATGTCCACATCCATGACTCGTATATCTTGTTGGTTAGCCAAACAAGTGTGGTTTTCAAGGAAAAGTGTTTTGCAAGTCACTCAGGGTTGAGGTCAGATATTGATGACAGTTGACATTGCAGTTTCAGACTTCGTACCTATCAGACATTCCATGCTTCTACAATCATTCCATCAACTTTACAACATTTAGAGCAGTATTTCAAATGTGTCCTTCTGTCTGGACCTTTTTCACACCAGTATCAATCAAGACCATTAAAAAACTTCTCCAAAAACTCAAAACTGACCATGCAAGCTGCCGACAACCTACCAACTGAATATCTACAACTAGCCGCAGAAGCTATAGCCTACCCTGTCACTATCCTAAGTACCCTACTTATGGAAAATATCCCATATAATACCAATACACAGAGGGGGTAACTCAGTAACTATCAGCCTATAGCTATACTATCCCCCTTATCAAAAATACTTGAGAGGGTAATCCACACATAATTGATGCAATATCTGCATGTACAACAACATGGCTTCAGACCCTTCCATAGTACTACCACTGCACTTACCTCATTCACTAACACCATAAATAACCACAAAAATAATGGACTAATCATATCTGCTGCATTCATAGATTTATCCAAAGCTTTTGATATGGTCAGCCATATGAAACTCCTTCACTCACTCTCCACCTTAAACCTCAGTTCATCTTCTAGCTCTTGGTTTAAGAGCTATCTATCTGGTAGGCAGCAAGCAGTAAAGTGGCAAAACCAAATATCCTCCTTGCTGCCTGTTTCCCTAGGGATCCCCCAAGGCTTCATCTTAGGTCCTTCACTATTCACACTGTTCACCAACCAACTCCCATCCACCACACCCAAAGCCTCTATAGTGCAATATGCAGATGACACCACTATTATTATATGTGCAGCCCCCACACTAGATCATCTCCTCTCCCAAACACAAGAATCCTTCTCTCTAGCCGAAACTTGGTTCACCAACCAACAGCTCATTCTTAACCTATCCAAAACTAAATTACTCCTCTTTAGCTCCTACAGATCCCTTCCCGCACTGACAGCTTTACTATCACCTCCAACAACAATACCACTATTACCGCTACCAATCACACGAAGCTGCTAGGCGTGGAAATAGACAACCACCTTAGATTTGATCCACACATTGCCCAAACTATAAAGAAAGTTCACAAAAAACTCTGAATACTCTATCGAAACAAACATGATCTCTCAAACTATTCAAAAATAATAATAGCAAGGACACACCTACTATCTACATTACTCTATGCCTCCACTGTTCTCACTAACCTTCGCAAAACTGATCTAAACAAACTTGAATCATGCTACAATAAGATAGCAAGATTTGCTACAGGCTCATCCTATAGAACTCATCACTGTGTGTGTCTCATCAGACTTAACTGGTTAGAGCTCCCACTAATACTTCAAAGCAACCAGCTCTCACTAGTGCACAAAATATTAAACCACTCAGACAAAATCCCAGCTCTACAACATCTAATTCACCCTCACACCACTACTAGAACCTTAAGATGTAGCACCCAAAATCACCTACAGGTCAACAAATTTAACAATGAGGCAGGAAAATCTGTCTACACCCACTTAATCTCTAAACTCTGGAACTCCCTTCTTGCCCACTTAACATCCAACAACTCCATCAGTCAATTTAAGAAACTCTTTAAAACTCACTTCATGAACAACAGGCTTTCCTCCTGTCTCACCCCTGGATAACACTCTAGTATATAGCTAATCTCTCTGCACCACACTAAAGTATGCTACCTTCTCAGCCTACCCATGGTCCTAATATTACTACAGGATAGGAAATGTTTTCTGGCATGTTAACAGAGCATTACTAACTGCTCATCCATTTGTCTAGTAGCTACTATAATGAATTCCGTGTATTGCTCCTCATAATTATGAATGTGTTTACACTGTCTTACCTGTTGCTCTCATAATTACTCAAGAGTGTCTACAACATGTGTCACTTAGTTTCACAATGATAGTCTGCCTGTAATGAATGTCACAAATAATGGCTTTTAATGTTAAAAATGAATGTAATTGGAGCTTTTCTCCCCTAGCCTCCGCTGAAAATGGACCTGTATTCAGTAGGACTTTCCTGGTTAACAAATGTAAAATAAAATTATTCATGGCTTTGTCCAGATTTCTTGCTCTGTGATACTGACATGTTTTCTCCTAGCAGTTGGCAGCATGGCCTTTCTTTGCATTTTGTAGACTGGTTATGTTGGTGTTATGGACCCCATAACACTCCCTAACAGGGCACTGCGGATGAGGCATGAGCATTTGCCACAGACCTGTAGGCCAGGTGTGACAGATGCAGGCCATCTGTAGCAAGGCAGGGCATTCTGATGATCATATGTTCCCAGGTTGCCGGTAGTGGACAACCCTGGGATGGTACCAGTAAGATGACTGTGGGTGTTACTGACAATTGCTTTCTGTTTGTGCTCAGCCATCACTCTAATTGACGGCTGGATGCTGCTTAAATCTAGGGACATGTTACTGCATTTCTATGGGACTATGAGGGGTGACACATCTGTACACAATACACATTTGCAGAGACTGCTGATATTTGCTTTACATTTTGTTCCCATTTAGCATAGTGGTGTGCCCTACCATTGAGACTACAGGCATAACATTATCGACCACAGGTCAGATTGTTCTGGCATAAACATTTGTAGTTTCAGACTTCTTCCCTTTCAAAGCCATACTGCCACTGCCAGACCTGCTGTGATATCACTGTGTAAAAGTCTGTAGGTGGGGATTTCATGGATGTCACCATGTGGGGGCCTTTGCCAGACATTTCTGTATGGTTTTCTACAGCTGATCTGCTGGCTGAAGGTGGGGGTGGGTATGAGACCCCCACATTGACCCATGCATGTGACCTATGACCCCCCCCAGTTATTTAGCTCACCACATATACTGCAGTGGTATTTGTCAACTAGGGTGGTACTGCATGGTGTGGGTAGGCCAGTACTGGGAGTACACTTCCTGCTGTCCCACAGAACTGTCAGTTGTGTGCTGCTGTCCCAGTAAGCCACCCCTTTCCCTTGCATGCTTGATTCAATACCATAGATATGCTATCAGAGCATTCCACGCCGTTCATTTATTTTGTTAAGGAGACTGACTTACCATGTGCCTGAGGCTGTTGTGATGATGGTGCTTGAGGGCTGACTATGTCGGATGCACGCAGTATACTGCCTATACATGGTAAGGTATAGGTGGTGTGATGTTTGGCATCCATTTTACTGTGTGTGCAAGTCAGAGAGGGAGATCAGTCCCTCGGGCCCTACTGTGTCAGTGTATGTGCTATGCGTTGCCTCTTTGCCAAGGACAGGGTATACTGAGCACACCTTCGTCTGCCTACAGGGGCAGGCTCTGGATGTTCCTCCTCTGTGTCCCTCTGTGCCTGTGGATACCTTGGCAATGGTGGGGGGGCTGTGTGGCCCTTCCCCTTTTTGTTCCTGCTGCACCTGTTTCCACAGGATCATATTGTGCAACATGCCACATACTATGAACATGTGTGCACATGTGGCTGAAGAGTACTGCAAGGCTCCACCAGACATGTCAAGGCAGCGGAACCGTGACTTGAGCATCCAAAACACATGCTCTATAACGATCCTGATTTGTGCATGTGCCTCATTATGGTGTTCTTGTGTGGGTGTGTGCGCATTTCTGATGGATGTCATCATCCATGGCTCCAGTGCGTAGCCAGCATCCCCCACCAAATGACCATACAGTATGTCCCCACTGACAAGTCGTGATAGCTGCCGGCACACACATTTATGATAATGCCCTGGGCATCGCACGCTACCTGACAGTTGATGGAGTGGAACCCCTTGCCATTTAGGTAGACCCTACCCTGGTCACCAGGTGATGCTTTGATGTGGATATGCATGCAGTCTATGGCACCCAGTTACTTCAGGTATTCTGCTATATGGTAGTTTGGGGTCTGAGGCGAGGTTGGCACAGCTCAACAGGTTGCTGAAGTATGTCCCTGTCCACCCTGTAATGCTCTACTATCTCCAGATCATATAGCCCCCTAATAGGTTACCCTGGGTTTGAACACTCTTCTCCTGCTCGGTCTGAGTTGGTTGTCAGCATTATCCTCCTCACCACCCTCAGTCTCTAGCACATACTGATAGAGCAACAGCAGCCCCGGACATGTTTTGTTAGTGTTATCAGTTTAAAAATCCCCCCGAATTTGTACACCAGTGGTGTAGAGTTTGTGGGAAAAAAACAGAAACAGGCGGAAAGGTGTTAACATAGTTTATAGTAGTGTGATGGGCTGCTGCCTGTGTAATTGGCTGATTCTGATACATTCCACCTGCCAGCTATGGTAGTTCTCCTTGATTGCCTTCCTCCTGCTGTTTCCTCTTCCATTTCCTCCCCGTTTAAGCCTTGATGCACGCTGTGCATACCCGGTGCTCAAAGTTCTGCTATTCCTGTTTTTTTTTTTTTTTTTGTTTGTTTGTTTTGGTTTTTTTTTTAGGCCCAGTGAGCACCACGCACACCCGTTTAGCTAAAGTAAACAGTTTTAAGCAGAACTGGCCCTCCCTGGATACGAACACGCTCTGCATTTCATGGAATAAAACAATACAGCCTCAGACACACACCCCCTTCCTTAGCTCTGCTTAGCTAAGGGCAAACATGGGCCACTGAGCTCCAGTGTGCTTGCAGCAAACATGAAACACCTCCTTTTCATGTTAGCTGCTCCTCCTGTCTACATGGTGGTGTTAGAGCACCTACACAATTAGGTGCAGTCTTGACACTTAGAAGAAATTTGTGATTCAGTATAAATCCCCTCATTTGCATAAACTACTGCCTTATTCCATAGTTACCACACTTAGACTGGGTCTTTCCCCTTAGCAACCACTATTCCCTGGTATTGTTTTCATTCTGCACGCCATTGACTATAATGGTAAAATGCAGATTTCTGTAAAAATTGATTTTTCCCCCTTTTATTTTTCTTTTCAGCACAATCCTGTTTGCATGCCGCTGCCCTATGCTTAAACGGCTGAGATTGGCAAAAAAAAAAGAAAGTTTTATTTTAAAAAATTGAAACTGTTTATCATGCCAGTGGCCATATGTTTAGCCATTGGCATGCCTACTAGATCTAATACATGCTTTATTATGAGCTGTCATGCCTCCATTTTCTAATTTGCGGAAACGTGTTCAGTTAGTAACTGAACACATTTCTGCTTCTTACACCATTCCTGCACAGACACCTGCCTGCTTGCTGAATCACTAATTCACCTCATTTGCATGATTTTCACCAGCAAATGAGGTAATTAACATTAGGCAGTGGTGTCTGTGCTGGAATAGTGCCGCCAAGCTCATGCACATCAGATCAGCTGTTTGCTGAATCGCTCAACAGCTGTATTCCATGCAGCAGCTGCTGCACTATTCCTACACTCCGTGTAGGGTTTAATGAATCCCAGGGATGGACTTTTATCCTTAAGAAAAAGTGCACTGTCTATCTTTAAATAAAACTAAATTATACACTGTTCTATAAAATGCATTAAATTGTTTAGTTACCAGTAAAGTTGCCATCTCTTGATTTATTTCCAATACTTTCAAACTTTATTGTTCACTATCTGCTTGCCCTTGTACCTTTTAATTTTTATGATTCCCTCAGCAAACAATGCCCAGAACTCTTGAGATTTATTGCCTACACCTATAGTCAGCTTATCTCCGTGGAAACATAAGAACAGAATATTCAGCTGAAAACTCCTCAACTCACACTGAACGTATATTTGTTAAAGGAAACATTTTCTTTAAATTCACAGTGTTCTCTTATTTAAAAAAAAAAAGATAAAAAAACTTGCTTATACCCAAAAAAATTATTAAGCCAAGGGTATTATCCAGACATTCACCTATGCAAGAGTAAGAGAAAACATATTGCCTCTGCATGTGTAATATTCAGTGCACTTTTATACCCCACCCCCCACCCCAGCAGCCCAAGTTTACAGCATATTAACTTAAACATGTTTTTGTCTAGCCTTTATTCTCTTTTTACATTATAATGCTTACATTTCTTAAAACTAAAAAAGAAAAAAGTATTGAACTTTAGTTTCTTTATCCCATACAACAATCTGAAGTCAAGGGCAAAGTCAGTGGCCTCTGGCTGACTAAATTTGTAGATGATAGCAAATTAGGAGCTGTCACTGAATCACCCACTGACACAAATGTTCTCCAGGAAGGGCTGATACACACAACTGATGCCAGAGCCATGGACTAAAGCTATATGCAAAGAAATGCATAATATCCTTCTGGAAGTCATCCACCCCGGGAAA
This sequence comes from Protopterus annectens, assembly GCF_019279795.1. Classification (NCBI taxonomy): domain Eukaryota; kingdom Metazoa; phylum Chordata; order Ceratodontiformes; family Protopteridae; genus Protopterus; species Protopterus annectens. The sequence goes on along the minus strand of NC_056732.1, from coordinate 388,288,020 downwards.
CTATCATATTGACAACACACCCCTAAGAGTTGAGCTAGTAGCCTGGGACTTGGAGACACAAATAGACAGTAATCTAGCCTTTGACATCACGTGTCTACAGTAGTGAGGACATCATTCTATGTTGTGCAATTTATAAACAAAGGTATGGCATCTAGGTCCAAAGAAGTCATTGTTCCAGTGTATTCAGAATTCATCAGATCTATCACTGAGTACAGTGCCCCATTTGGTATGTACCTAACCAGGCATATCCAGCAACTGGAAAATCCACAGAGCTTCTTCACTAAAAGAATGCAGGGTGTAAGTGACGTGCTATTCAGACTGCCTCAAGGTCCTATCCCTGTATTCTGTGTCCTACAGAATTTTGAGGGGAGATCTATGCCTGGCATACAAGGCATTGTTAGACCCCACTCTGATGGATCTCCTGCATATCCACAAAACAAACAGCACCAGAATAGCCCATTCTAAAGACTTAAACCTCGCCTGTGATATAAATAGGACCGGCTGGAGAGATAGGTGTGTATCACAGAGCTTACTCCTCTGGGACAGGCTCCCCATCCATGTGAAACAGAGTTCCTCCCTAACTCAGTTCAAGTGTAATTTGGACAATTGGATGGAGAGCCAGAAATTCATCGATGGTTTGGCACTTATGTCTCTAATGGTCACAGGCAGCCTGTAAATGGCTCATCTCACATGACCCTGCTTGTAAATGTTTCACCTCCCAAGCCTCTCCTTACACTTATCAAGGGTATCAGAACTTGTCAGAGATTTGGAATGCATGGTTAGCTGTAAAAAGGCCTTTTGGTCCTTAGCCTATTACACACGTATAAACCTATGATCCTATAATCACTAAAAATGTTTTACTATATAACATGCAATTTATATCTTGAAATATTTTATACAAATATTGTTAAGAACAACAATTGTTTTACTTGCAGTTACTTTTTTTTCCCTTTTTCCCCTTTTAGTGTCCTTCCAAATAATAATGACATGAAGTGGGGATATATGCCTTTCAGTCTCCCAACAAGTTTAATAAATTCAACAAAAGTTCAGTCTTTCTCAGGGTCTTTTTCTAGGAATTACATATTTTACAAATGTGATAGATGCTTTATAGTCTCACATTTATCACTAATTTAAGTGTTGCTGATCTTCTTCCTGTTCATCTCCATCTCCTAACCCCATATCCGGGTACAAGTCCAAGGTACTCCTGATTCTACAAGATAACTCCAGTGCTTTTTTTTCTGTCTCTTAAGCCTTTTCCTTTGAAACATTGGAAAGGATTTCACTGGTAAAGTCTCTCTATAAGCATTATTATCGGAATAATGAGAGGCAGATTTTCCTCCTATTTGATGGCTCACTTTTTGTTGGAAAAACTTTTGTATTTTCTCCTTAGCATGTTCTGCATAAAAAAATAATTTGATATGCCAAGAAAACTATTCTGAAGACAGCTGGATACAGCAGTTTGAATCTCACACCTGCCTCTCCACTTTTCCTGATTACCATGATACATTTGCTTCACTACTGCCTGGTGCACAGTACTGTCTCTGATTTTTAATACGTTGCCCTTCTGCCACAGTTTTGTCAGTATCCATCCTTTCTGCTGGTTTGATTGCATCTTTACTAATACAGGTCTTGGTTGCTTTCTGATGGCCAGGTTTGGAGCATAAACACAATGTTCCTTCCAATTAACAAATCCTGCTGTGGAATATATACCGGTCTAGTTGCTAATTTGTGCTTTCATAAAGTTTATACAGTCTGTTCCTTCCAGTTTCTCTGGTACAGCAGAAAATCTCAGGTTTTCTGTGTGTGCTGTCTTCTAACTATACCATTTTTAAACAGCTCTTCTTGAGTAGTCTTATACTCAGCCACCTTTGATTTCATTTCAGCGTCTGATTTGTAGTTTTATCAGTTAGTCTGAATAGCTGTTAAAGCTTCTATTTTCACAGCCTTTTGTTATTTGAGTTGATATTCTCCTTCATTGTTTATTTTATTCTAATCAGCTCTGAGCACATTTGATTTATGTTTTTCCTCTAAATTACTGGAAGTCATCTTTTGTACCAAAGCTGGAGCTTGAATTGCTTTTTGCTGAACAGCAGCAGGATTCTTCCCAGTCACTGTTTTCTCTTCACCTTTTCTAGTTGATTGTATTCAGTCTCTCTAAGTTTCTTCTCTGGTGATATCCAGGCAGTGTACTTAGTAGCCAGTTACTGAATTTTACTAAAACTAGAAAAAATATTAGACCTTATCTCTCGGCTTCTTTTTTCACACAGGGAGAGCTGAAGTTCAGCCGTTGATCAGTGTGCAGCCATCTTGGAAGTCTCCCTCATGCCTAGTCTTGAACTTCACATTCATTGTATCATGCACAGCATGATGTGGAATTTTGTTTAATTTAAGGCTCATCAGAAAAAAATGCCACAGCTGGATACTTCAGATGAAGTTAGCAAATTTCTTTTGGATTATTTTACTCATACAGTTTAAAGCCCTATATGAAAAGCCTGGCTGTATGGCATGGAGGGATGAAATGCTGACTGCTACCCAGGCAACCAGGATTTGCTTAGCACCCTGGCACAGAAGAGGAGTTAAGAGGCATGGCCTGCACTCCTCTCCTATCGGAAGGAATGGGTTGTAGGCACTTTGAAAGCACACTGAGTAGTGGGAGTTCTCCAGTGAAGACTGGGGAAGCCACTTCCCATGATTGAGGATGGGGGGACAGAGCTACTTCTAGCAGTACTGCAAGCAAAAATGACATTCAACCAGTGTGGACAGCTCACTACATGTCCCCTTCTTTTATGTAAGCCAGGTGTGTTTAGTGGACATAGGGCTTAAGTTAGAAATCAGAGCCACCCCTGTTGGCTGCTTAAATATGGTCCATCCTGGTTGCATGGCCCTAGTGATGGGGACTGAACAGGCTGATTAGATGGTGAGGGTTGATGATTGATAGGCAGCAGGGGTAAAAATTAAAATAAAAAAAAAAAATCCGTGTATGAATATTACATTTGTCTTTGGACAGGCTAGAACCTGATAAAATGATAACTACGTGTTGGGTTCTGTACTTAATATTTCCCACATTAGCTGCTTCACATTCTAAACACTCATACTAAATACTGTATTATGTAAGCGGTACATGCATTACTTCTCTTGTATGCACAACAGTTTAATTTCCTAACAGAATTATTCAAAAGTAACTATATTTTTGTTTATCTCGTTTTGTCAGAGAGGATCCAGTTTATCTTGCAAATAAAAGATCTGTTAGTAGTAACGGTCCTCATCCAAAGCCATAGCTCAGTTTCTTCATACTTACAAGTATTATGAGCAATCAAGCTGATAGAATATTTACATAAACATCAGTCTCCCAAGGATATGCCTTTGTGGAGATGCACTCTGTATGATGTAAAAATGACCTAGCCGCTAAGCTGAGATTCCCTAGCTTGCTCACACTAAAATGGAAGGGACATGAATTCTCTTTCCGTTTGTAAAAGTAAACGGGGATGTTTATACATGATAAGTTGTAGGGTGATATGATCACAAATTGGATGGCCATAAGTCATAAAGAAGCAAGGAAACTGCAGTGGAACGCTACCAGCTGATTGAAGCAGTTGACCAGGCCAGGTACATTCACAGTCATCTTGGTTACCCCCATGTGGTCACATCCCCATAGCCATTCACTAGTAGATACTATTGGGTTTGAAGAAGCATAAACAATTAGCAAGGCAGATTTTTACAGCTGCAGTCCCAGTCCATAACCATATTGAAGCATTGGACTCGTATGTTGATGACGATGCTATAGATTTGCCATCGGGAGCATTGAGCCATAAAGCCAAGTCACTAAATTTAGCTCATGAAATTTGAGAAATATATGGTCCATATAAAAGCAAAACTAGTTAATGCAAGAAAACTGTATCACAACAATAATATAATGGTCATGAAATGTAATGTCTGTCACTTTCATAGCTATATATATGCTGGAATCACTGAAATGTGAGTTCTTCCACTCTTGTAGAAGAAGTCCTGAGAGCTGTGCCTTTTCTTTCTCCTATTTTATCTAAGACATAGTTTTCAGGCAGAGTTGGTAAACTTGGTATGTCCTTACTTGCAGGTTCAGTTGTCTCTTGTTTAATTGCAGGTGTTTTGAAAGGTTAATTTTGTTTCACTTTTAGTGGTATACATTCCCCTGCAAAATGTTCTGTACTACAGTCATGTTTGCTGAAAAAGAAGTGATTTATTCAACTTACAAGAATGTGAAATTGCTAAGAAATGTGAAAAAATGGAGTAGTCTCTGGAACAGAGATTGTCAAAAGCTGAAAGTCAAAGATGGGTGTGTGCATTTTAACTAAGTTGGAAAGATACACAGACTTATTCAGAAAAAAAGAGGAAACAGAAGAACAATACACCCATGGTCCTTTGTTGTTGGGCTGCATATATTGAGCAAACTGACAACCTACAACAAGTCAGTCACTTCACAAGTAACATGGATAATTTGAATAGTACTGAGGGGTTTTTTTTAGATGGTGAATTCTGTGTGGTGCTTAACTTTTTGTTTGATTGGACAGATCCTAGGGTGGAGACATACATTGGGACACAAACTGTGTTGACCCAAGCCATGTCTGCATATAGGCTGGGAAACTTCTGGCAACTACATCATCCTGAAGAAGAAAATGGCATACACCATCCCAACTCAGTGACTTCCAGTAGGATTGAATACTGTTTAGCTTTTTTAGGCTCTGGCCTTTTTTAATTTCTCCAAATCTTTTGAATTTCTAGTACCATGACGGGAATGGACCCCATTCTTAAGTCAAAGTATGATAAAAGTTCATGAAATTAGTATTGTTTCAATCTTTGATGTCAGCCAGAAGTGCCCTACGCAGCACCCGCAATGTGCCCATTAATGACTCCTGCAGTTCATATGGAGTTACAGGTATTTGTAACATAAGCTTGTAGATTATTTTTTATAAGACCTGTTGCTCCTACTACTATTGGAACTGTCTGGGCATCTTTCTTCCACATTGCTCTCGTTTCTGCCAGAAAATCCTGATATTTCATTACTTGGTTCCTCTCTGTACGCAAGACACTGTAGTCAATGTGTGTGGCGATTTCAGTGATCAATGCTACTTTTGTCTTCTTTTCATGGACCACTATATCCGATTTTCTAACATCTATCTTTTGAGCTGTTGGTAATGGGTGATCCCATGTGATGTAGACTTCATCATTTTTTATGATGCTTTGTGGCTTATGTTTCCAGTGTTTTTCAGCCACTTCACTAAGTACCATAATGTTCACACAGTCCCCAGTGCAACAGTCTTGCCACATTATTATGCCGTTCAGTATACAGTCCTTCTGCCATTAGTATGTCACAAACAGCATCAAGGTTTGCGACTGTTTCTATTTCTGTTTTACAAAACCAACAATTGTCTGTTTCTCCCGCATATTCAATGGACTTTGTAAACCAATGTGTACGTAGCCCACTGTCTTTGGTCACCAATATTAACCTTTCATCTCTTGGTTTGTATTCACCTCTCCTTAATCATTCCTGTGTTTGATCTAGATCAACATGAGGTTCTTCTAGATGTTTTCTATACTTGCAACTATATTTATGCATTTTCTACATTTCTTGCATTCTCATCTGATCCTTCTTATATTCTTTCTTTTGTTTTTTGACACTTTCAGTTGTTGCCTGTTTATCTACTTCTGGTTTGATTTCCATTCCTGCTTGATGCATGTATGCTTCTGCTAGACTAAGCAGGGAAGTCATTTAAGATTTATTCTCCTCATGTTTCAAAACTTTCACTATGTTTGAGTCTTGTGAGGTCATTAGATATGTGTGCAGTCCCACGATTGCAGATCTATACATGTAATCAATTTCAAGGAGGACCATACCTCCTTCAGAACTGGGTATATATAATCTTGGTATGCACTGACTTTTATGAATCATTTGGTGAGCATGAAAAATCCTTCTTGTCTTCCTGTCTAATCGATCCAACATGTTTTGGGGCAATCAGTCACTCCAAAACTGTAAGTTAGGACAGGAAGAGCAAATTGGTTTATAGCATGAATTTTGTTCCTAGATGTCAAAGCTATTTTCATGATTAATTTAAGTCTTCTAAAATATTCCTTACTAAGTTTTATTCGCATTTGTTCATGTTTTATTCTTGATCCTTCATCAGTTTCCAAATGTTTATACACTCCCTCTTTCTCAAGTTCTTTTATATCACATTCTGTCCCAAACTGATGTTTTCATGATGCAGCAGTTTTCCTGCTTTGAAGGTTGCTTTTGCACATTTATCAAGACCAAATGACATTCTTGTATCATCTGAAAAAGTTTTGACAACTTGCAGTTGTGCTTTCAGTTCCTTACCTGATGAGCTAGACAGTCTTAAATCATTGACAAAGAGAAGATGAGAGGTCTTCACACACTGTTGTTTTCTAGGAGCCAAATTATAGCCATGGCCCAAGCTGTTAAGTAGACAGCTTAATGGGTTAAGGGGCAAGACAGAATAGCAGTGGTGACAGAGTCACCCTGGAATATCACTCGTTGAATTTTTATCCCTGGAATAATAATTTGTCCTTTATCATGGCTTAATTGCAAAGTGGTCTGCCACTGTTTTATGATCACTTTAATTTAGTCAATAGTGGTGGGTGTATCTTATACATTTTTATGCAAACTCTTATCCATGAATGTGCGGTACTATCAAATGCTTTCTTGTAGTCAATCTATGCTATACTTAGATTCTTCTTCTTTTTACAGTTCTCCACTATGACTTTAACAACAAAATGATCCTTTATTCCATATGACTTTCTTTTATTGTCCTTTCGTTCTTTTGCCAAAATTTTCTTCTAAATGACTGCAAACTCTGTCAGCATCAATTCCAGTGTATAGTTTATACATCATCAGAAGGCAACAATTTTTGGGGTAGCTTGCAGGTTCACTCTTAAGTAGGAGCATTGTTTTTCCTGTTTTTAGCCAAGTTGTCTGTTCGGGGTGTGCATATAGGTTCATAGGTAGGTACTAGGCTATCAGCCCTGGGGCCTATACAAGCCTAGCCAAAAAGGTACCCTGGCTTTTGCCACCCAAGAAAATTATTTTCCTGTGCTACTGTCGAGCAGAGCCACAGAGGTGATCCCCGGGGTGAATTTCCTATTTCCCATCCAGTCATCAAGATTTTTCTTGAAGAGTGCTAATGAGGAGCTTTGTTTGATATAGATAGGTAGTTTATTGCAGAGTATGGGAAGTCTCTGGGACAGGACTCTATCCCTCCAGCCTGTTCTGTTTATTGTGGTGACAAGGTTTAGGACCCTAGAGCGTGTAGCTCAGAGGGAATGGGTTTTCTTTAAGTGGAGCATGTCCAACAGCTCTGGGTTTGACCTAGCTTTGTATGTTAGGCAGAGATCACCTCTGAGTAGGTGATATGTGATGGAGTAAAGCTGGAGTTGTTTGAGATGGTCTGCGTAGGGCATCTGTTTGAGGCCGGTAATCCTCTTTGTGAGGTTATTTCTGCGGCTTTTCCAGTTGTTGTAGATGTCTTGTGAGGTACATACCAAAAGGGCCGTTGTACTCTATAATGCGTCTAATGAGTGATGAGTAGAGGGGAGCAATGACCTCTTTTTTTCTGGATGAGAAACCTTTTGTGATGAGGTGTGCCACGTAGAAGGATTTCCTGACTACTGTGGCGATCTGATTATCAAAGGAGAGACTACTGTCCACATGTGTCCCAAGGTCTCTTATCACACTTTCGGTGTTAAGTATACTACTGCCTATGTTGGAGTTCATGGGTACAGAGTTTTTACCAAAGGGGATGACAATGCACTTTTTGGCATTGAGCTTGAGGCCATGACTTTGACACCAGGCATCTGTCTCAGTGATGCCCTTTTGTAGGATGTCCACATCGTTAGGAGTTTCGATTGTGGCTCCTAGTTTGCAGTCATCTGCGAACTTTGTTAGCCAAAGACCTTCTGTGTTAGCCTGTACTTCAGAGAAGTAGATACCAAACAGGAGAGGACCCAGGACTGAACCCTGTGGTACTCCACTTATCACTGGTCTGAAGTCGGATTTGGAGTCTGCTACTTTCACAGTGTGGGTTCTGTCAGTGAGCCAGTTGGCAACCCATCTTGTGACATAGGGATTTATACCTAGTTTAGTGAGTTTATCTATAATTCCAGAGTGGGGGATGGTGTTGAAAGCCATGGCAAGATCTAGATAGGCTATGTGAACCACCTTACCCTTGTCTACGGCTTTGGTGACTGCTTCAAAGAAGTCGGTTTAGGAGACATGATCTGCCTTTTACAAACCCAAACTGGGTGGGATCCAGAGTTTGGAGATTACCAATGTCTTTGTTTATAAGTTCCATGATGGTATGTTCCATGGCCTTGCAGACCAGGCTCATCAGGCTAATGGGGCGGTAGTACCCGGGGTCCGTGGTGGCTCCCCCCTTGTGGAGTGGGATAACCATTGCTGTGCGCCATTCAGCAAGTACAAAGCCTGAGGTGAGGCTATAAGTAGATGTTTTTCATGTTTCATTTTTGCAGTCATCACATTTGGGTTATCCCTGCCAGGGTAGCCCTTGGCCAGCCCAAATACCAGAGACTTAGTATTTCTGCATCGGTTGCTGTTGCTTGAGGACTGACGTCAGGTCATCAGTAGTATAAAGTAAGGCAGCCGATGCCATTACATCAGTCTTTCTTGCAGTGGAGCCTGAGGCAGAAGTAGTTTGCACGAGTGCCGGTCGGCCGCTACCTGAGTTTTCATCTACTGAATTGAAGTTGAAGTCTTCTAAAGCTAAGTATCCCGTTTGGGATCCTTTTTTTTTTGCACTAACCGATATCAGAAAAAGTTAATAATTGTCTCACCTGTGGAAAGCAAATACCACACTGAAACTTCCACACTTTGTCACTTGTTTAGGCCCAGACCACAACATCCCCCATTGTCGCTTCTGTGCTTTGTTCAACAGCAGATCTATCCATCGTCGGGCCCTTATTGTAGCCATATATTTTCGCTTACAGTCCTCAAATTTTGATATGGTTTCAGTAAGCCATCCAATAGCAGATCTTCTGAAAAAACGTAAAGATAAAGACAGAGACAGACTGCATAGGTCCAAACCTACTGACCACGCTTCTGTTAAGCTAGTCATCAGTTCTCTGGTACTCAGTGAGGTGCTTTCGCAGCCCCTGATACCCGATTCTGTTGATTCGCTGGTTGCTACTGAGACCCTTTCAGAGTCCGGTATGCCACAACACTCTTCTTCGACTAAGGATCCTGCGGTCGTCTCTATCTTGGATAGGTCCGGAGCTGCTGAGCAGGCACCGGCTTCCGAGGAAGTCCTTCGCACTACCGAATCTCGACACAAACTGACATCTTCTTTCGCGACTATTGTTCTTTCAAAAACTGAGTTTCTTAGGCCCAGGATACAAACCACACCCAAGAAACCGACAACCCACTCTCAGGCACCTGCTACCTTGCCTCAGTCTCAAATGCTTAAAATGGTGGAAGACCTTATCATGCTAATCAAGAGAAGCCAAGCTACCCCTTCCAAAAGGAAGAGAGACCTGTCCCCTGTAGTTGTCTGAACAAGAGTCAGATGATTCTGATGCATCTAAATATGAAGACATGCAACCCCTCTCCACTTATGATGATTCTGATGCAGAGGATTCCATTCCTTCAGCCTCTCCCCCATAGGATTTTTCCTTTGGGGAAACCCTGCATACTGTAAGGGACCATTTCCTATCGAAGAGTCAGGAATACTCTGTCTAAAAAGAGACTCAGGGAATTCCCAGATCTTCCACATCACAGACCCTTGGCCATCCCCCCAGTCCTGGATGTTGTGGCAGATGTTTTCCTCGAATCCATCTTGACTCCTGACGCCCTTCCTCCAGCTCCCAGAAAATCAGACTAGTACTACAAGCTCCCTGACTCACACAAATATCTTTTTAAAAATCCTACAGCTGACCCTGAGGTCATTTCTCAAGGGCCAAAAGGGATTAAAGCAACCTCTGCTAAGAATCCCACCCCCTCAGACAGGGATTCCCGAGCACTGGACAGATGGAATAAAAAAGTATACACCTCAGTTACTTTTGCTATCAGGGCACTAAATTGTCAGTTACATATGCTGAAATTTCAGCAACATACCTTGGAACTTTTTAAACAAAAAATGTCTTCCTTTCCTGCTTGGGCAGAATCTAAAGATTTAAAAGAGTTAATGCATTCTGCATGTCAAGTAACTAAACACACCTTGCACTGTGATTTTGATGCCCTAGAAGCTTATTGCAGGGCAGCAGTCACTGGATCTGTCATTAGAAGGCATGCATGGCTTAAGGAACAGCCCCTGCCAGACCATGTCAAATCTAAATTGATGGGTGTCCCCTTGCACAAAGATAATTTGCCCTTGCACAAAGATAATTTGGCACTAAGGCAGAAGAGGTCTTAAAGAAAGATGGAAGAAAAAGCAAAATCTATGCAAACAGTTAAGGATTTCTTGGAGTTCCAGCCCCTAGGTTCAGCAGGCATTGTCCCTCCAAACACTGGTCCTTTCCTGCTCCCAATAAACCAGCCCGGCCTAGGCCCTTTGGAAACACCCCCCCCCCCCCAGACAGCAGCCACAGAATATGCAGAGATCTAAGCAGTGGACTACCTCCACTTCAAAACCAGGGAGTTCTAAGCCACCCCCCTTATGGTAAGAACTCACAATGACTCGCCTCCTCCACCCCCTCCCTCTGCCCACCTTCACTTACCCCTAGGAGGAAAACGCTCCTTTCACTCAAGCACCTGGGCCACCATTATCAAGGACCATTGAGTTTTGAACATTGTGTCTCAGGAATACAAATTTTCCTTCCACACCCTTCCAACTCCAAAAGGGTTCCCAGATCTGCCACCAAATCAGTGGGCAGAGGCTCAAAAGCAAATCCTTTCCCTGCTCTCTTTGAGGGCAGTAGAACACGTTCCTGCAGAACAGATAGGCCAAGGTTTCTACTCCAGACTAATTCTGGTACCCAGAAAAGAAGGCACCTGGCGCCCCATCCTCGATCTATCCATTCTAAATACCTTCAAAATGCTCGCCCTCCAGCAGCTGCTACCCATGCTCTCCAAAGACACTTGGCTAGCCACCCTAGATCTAAAAGAGGCCTACCTCCACATTCCTATCAGAGAACCTTGCAGGAAATATCTCCACTTCAGGTCAGGATCTCAACACTTTCAGTTCTCTGCGCTTCCGTTTGGCTTATCTACTGTTCCCAGAGTTTTCACAAAATGTCTGGCTCTGGCCATTGCCTTTTGCAGACAAAGAAATATTCAGATTTACCCATACTTAGACGACTGCCTTATTCAGTCAGACAGCCAGGAAAAGCTACTCAAGCACCTAGCCTTTGTAAAGACCCTCCTAACCTCTCTAGGGTACACAATCAACAAAAAGAAATCCAAGCAGGTGCCTATCCAAAGGATAATCTTCCTGGGAGCAAGTCTGCACACAGCATCCCAGATGGCATACCTTACACAAGAGAAACACATTTTCCTGACAGCCTACTTCTCTCAAATAGCCACCAGGCCCCAGCTAACTGTAAGGAAGATCTACAAGCTCTGGGGTTCATGGCATCTTGCATACTACTCATTCCATATGCCAGACTGCATATGAGGAAACTTCAGTGGTACCTAAAGAGCCTTTGGTGTCAACACTCTCAAGACCTGGAAACTCTTCTATTATTCCTTGCCTCAGAAAATATTTTCTTTGGTGGGCAACACCATGCTCCCTCAACAAGGGACTGCCTTTCTCCCCGCCACCCAGAACCTCGACACCACAGATGCATCAGACTATGCTTGGGGTGCATACCTGGACGGCACGTGCATACAGGACCAATGGAGCCCACAACAAATCCCTCTGCACAGCAATCAAAAAGAGATGATGGCTGTGCAGCATGCCTTGATAGCTTTCAAGCCCTTTCTGTCTCCAGGGACTCTCCTGATCAAAACAGACAACACCACTGTGATGTGTACATCAACAAGCAGGGAGGGACTCACTCCTACCATCTATGCAGGCTGGCCATGACCCTTTGGCACACAGCCTGTGCCATACAGCTACACCTGTTAGCACAATTCCTACCAGGCTCTCTCAACACTCTGGCAGACCAATTGAACAGAAATCTTATGGACACACATGAGTGGCAACTCAACAGAAGTATCTTCACCCTAATAACTCAGAAATGGGGAACCCCGAAGGTTGACCTCTTTGCCTCCCACACCAACCATCAGCCCAGCACATTCTGCACATCACTGCATGGCTTGGAAAGTGGATGCCCTGTCCTTTCCCTTGGTCAGTCTATCGGTCTATGCCTTTCCTCCCCTACCTCTCATCCCCAGGGTACTGCTCAAAATAAGAGAGCAAAAACTAAGGACCATTTTTATAGCTCCAGACTGGCTCCAGCAACACTGGTACCCCCTTGCTACACAGCCTCTCCCCGCTGCCTCCATGGCATCTTCCTCAGATTCCAAACCTCCTGACCCAGAGTGAAGGGGAATTCATGTGTCCCCAATTGCAGACACTCAATTTGGCAGCTTGGCTTATTCCCTAACCCCAGACCAATCTGCCAACCTCAGTAAACTGGTTCTGGATGTTATCCTTGAGGCCAGACACCCTAACAATAGAAAGTCTTATGCTGATAAATGGAAAAAGTTCTGCAACTGGATTCAGGCTAAGGGAGCCAATACGGCACAGCCCTCCCTCCATCTCATCCTGGAATACTTAGCTGACCTATCACACAGTGGCGCCTCTTTCTCCTCTATAAAAATTCATGCCTGTGCTATTTCTGCTCATTCTCACACTGAGCAGCCCCTTTTCTCACACCCTTTGATCAAACAGTTCCTAAGAGGGGCTAGCAACTTGAGGCCACCCAGAAGGGCACCAACACCAGCTTGGGATCTTAACTTTGTATTGGAAAAGCTCACTTTGCCCGCTTTCGAACCAGCTTCTTCTGCAGAGCTAAAATTTCTATCCTGGAAGACAGCATTACTTCTGGCCATCACTTCAGCCAGAAGAGTCTGTGAGCTGCAAGCACTCATGGCTGTGGAACCCTTCATCATCTTCCATGCAGACAGGGTGTCCCTCAGAACTAACCCATCCTTCATGCCCAAGGTGGTGTCCAGTATGGCTCTCAACCAAACCATTCATTTGCCCACTTTTTTTCTTAATCTCCAGAACAAGGGGGGAAGGATTCTTCCCTCTCTAGATGTGCACAGACAGCTCAGATTCTATCTAGACAGGACTAAATCCTTCAGAAAGTCTGATCAATTGCTGGTTAGCTTTGTTACAGGGGCAGAAGGCAAAGCCATCTCCAAACAAACCATTTACAAATGGATAGCACACTGCACCCATTTGTGCTACAAACAGCATGGAAAGCCTCCCCCCAAGGGGGCCAGGGCACACTCCACCAGAGCAGCCTCCACCTCTGCAGCTTTCCTTAGATCAGTCCCCACCAGGGAGATCCTGGAGGCTGCCACCTGGACATCTTTTCACACTTTTACCAAGTATTACAAATCCAGGGCAGGGTTTGCCTATGCAGTCTTGCAGGGCATCCTAGCCAGCTACTAGTTTCCTTGATTGCCTCCACTCATTTCCTCAGCTTTGAGAATCAACCCAAATGTGATGAGTGTAACAGTGAAACATGAAGAACATAGTACAGTTGTGTATACTTACCATAAATGTAGATCTTCAAGTGTTTTCACTGTTGCAGTCCTGGTTTTCCTCCGTCCATCTCCCTTCTCTTTCTCCTTTCATTACCATTATTCCTTATTGTTTTCCTTTCCTTACAAGGGACATATTGGTATTTATTTTCCACTGGTGGGGTTCTTCCACTAGAGCCTGGCCTCCTACTTGGGGGCTCATGACAGGTTAGGGCAAGAAAAACTGATGTAATGGCATTGGCTGCTTTACTTTATACTACTGACGACCTGACGTCAGTCCTCAAGCAACAGCAACTGACGCAGAAATACTAAGTCTCTGGTATTCGGGCCGGCCAAGGGCTACCCTAGCAGGGATAACCCAAATGTGATGACTGCAACAGTGAATACACTCGAACATCTTCATTTATGGTAAGTGTACACAACTGTACTTTCTTACTCATGACTAAATCTTCATGCAAAGATGTTAATACTTTTAACCAGAAGCTAGGTACTGCATCTGGGCCTGGAGTTTTCCAATTAGAGGCTTTCCTTAACTTTGCTTCAATCTCTCTAGCTGTTACTTCATCTCATATCCTGTATCTTTAAACTTCTTATTCTTTCTTTTACTTCTTCTGTCCATTTAGCATATTTGTTTGCTCCACAGGATCTTCATAAATACTTCTCCAAAATGTATCTATTTCTTCTTTTTTGGTGGTATTTTAATTCCTTTTACCTTGTTTCCCAATTCTGTATAAAACTTCTTTGGGTCATCAATAAATTGCTTATTTTGTACCTTTCCTTTATATTTATCTGCATATTTTCTAAGTTTTTCTGCTTGTGCTAAGATTTTTAGTTTATTTGCGATAGTGAGTGATAGATCCCAATCTATTCTAATACTGCACATTGCCTTTATCACATTGTTGATCTGTTCCCTCTTCTGTACTCCTCTAACAGTGACACTTCTTGTCTCAATTGCTTTATAGTTTTCTCTGTTCGATACTCTGGCCCCATGTGTCTTTCCTGATGTCATTCCAGCACCTGTGACTGATCCCAAGGCAGTGACATGCAGCCTTGAGTGTCTTGTTGAGTCAGAGAACTCTAGGAGATAGTGTACAATCCCCCTAATTTTGAAGGCTGTAGAGATGGTTCAAAGTACAAAAGGAGATACCAAGTCCTTTAAAGAATGGAACCCTTTGTAAATTATGCCCATTGAGGTATAATGGGAATCTCTGAAAATGGAAATTCTGAAGCAGTACTAGAGGTAAATAGGCACATAACAGAGCCTGGGCAGCAGTTAGGTGAGCTATTTCATGCATGTAAAGCAAGCTTCTTTAAGGATATAAGATGGTTAAAGATTTACAAAAGTGTACATCAAGAGTTAGGGATGATCAAACTACAACCAATAGGAATTGGGCTTTTGGGAATAAGATGAGGAAATGGCTAGCTTTTAGGATCAAGCAAAGGAGGAAGAACTCAGAGATGATGCTATCTTTCCAGTAGGGAACTCTACTGGTATTACAGATAAAAAAGATCAACCTGGAGTTCATGCAGTTCTACAAGGTGTTGCATGAAGGCAGGCAAGAATATTTATTTATTTATTTTACATTTGTTAACTGGGAAATTCCGACTGGACCAGGTCCATTTTCAGCGGAGGCCCAGGGAGAAAAGCTCCAACATCAAGTTATACAAATACAGTACATCCATCATAATACACAAAACAGGTTACATCATGTATGCTGAGCATAGTAATATAACAAGAATTAATAAAAACACTCCAGGTAAAAGATATAGAACATGGGTAAAAAGACAATGTCAGTCATACTTTGGTAAGAAAAGAAACTATATCAAGTAAGATTCTACAGTTAAAAGTACCCTTTCAGATGACCAAGCCTACAGGGGATCAGAGAGGAAATTGGGGAGTTAACAGTAGTATGGGTATGGTTATGTGATACAAGGGCATAACCATGTACTAAGACGGTGCGATTTGAGGGAGTTTTTGAATATGGATGTGGAGGGGGCAGTGGACACAGATAGGGGAAGAGAGTTCCAATTTCTGGCAATGGTGTGGGAGTAGAGCGCTTTCCCTGCATTATTGTTAGCCTTGGTGATGGAGAGGAGAGATTTTTCACTGGATCTTAGGTATCAGTTTGTAGTATAGATAGTAAGTAGGTTGGATAATGAGGGGTGTTTTTCAGGATATTTGAGAATATTGTAGGCTGTGCCCAGCTGGTGATAGTTAAGTAGCTGTGGTAGCTCAAGCCATTTTAGTTCTTTTAGTGCAGCACAGTGATGGGTTCTATAGGTTGCGTTAGTAGCAAACTTGGCTATTTTATTGTAGCATGATTCTAGTTTGTCTAGGTCACATTGTCTGATTTGGGTAAAGATTGGTGCTGCGTATAATAGAGTTGAGAGGAGGTGGCTTTGTGCAAGAGTGACTCTTGCTTTTTGTGAGAGAAAGGACTTATGCCTGTATAGGGAGCCTAATTTTTTGTGTACTAGTTTTATGATATGTGAGATGTGAACATCAAAGTGGAGATTATTGTCTATTTCAATGCCCAGACGTTTGGTGTGGTTAGAAGGGGAGATGGTGGTGCCATCCTTAGATGTTATGGTAAAGGAGAGGTTTTTTTTTTGATCTATTAGGGGTAAATAGTAGCAGTTTTGTCTTTTTGGGATTTAGAATTAGTTAGATCCCAGATATCCATTTTTCTACTGAGATAAAGGTATCTTGAGTGAGTGTATGTAGGGTGGTGGGAGATGAGGCGGAGCAGATCAGAGTTGAATCATCTGCATATTGTATGAGTGTGGCATGTTGTGTAGAGCATTTGAGGTTATTTGTGAAAATAGAGAACAACAGCGGGCCCAGTATAGAGCCCTCTGGGACACCTATGGTGGTTGGAAGTTGTGTAGACAGAGTTCCTTTCCACTGGACTGATTGTTGCCTGTCAGACAAGTAGCTTCTGAAGCAGGCTATAGTAGAGGTGAAGGATAATGATGTTAGTAAGTCTAGTAGAATGGAGTGGGAGGCCATATCAAATGCTTTTGAGAGGTCTAGGAAAATGGCTGATACATATTTGTTATCATTCCTGTGAAGGTTTATATAATTAGTGAAAGATAGAAGGGCTGTGGTAGTGCTGTGATGTGGACGGAAACCGTGTTGTGTGGTAGATAGTAGATTGTGTGTGTTAAGAAATGTCATCACTTGCAAGTGGATGCATTTCTCAAGAATTTTGGATAAGGGGCAAAGGATTGCAATAGGTCGGTGATTCGTATGTTAGAATAGAAGCCTTTTTGTAATGAGAAAGTCTTCCTCCTTTAATTGAACAGAAGGCTGGTGATCTTGCTGCCTCTATAACTGAAGAAGTCTGGTTATCTATTAGTTATATCCTGTAAGGCAAGGCTCCAGGGTCTGATGCAGCCCTTCCAGACCAGAAAAAAATCAGTGATTATATTCATATATACAGTGTAAATACTTTTATGATTTCATGTTTCATTTATCCTGAATATACGAACCAATTCCATTGTTATGTTTGTTGTTAATGAAAAAGAATCATTCAAATCCTTTTTGGAAAAAAAAAAGAAAAAAATCAGTGATCACCTCAAAACAGTCCTTTCAAAATGAAGCCAATTGCAGTCACTCATCCAGACTTTCAATCATTACAGTCATGTTGTTGAAACTCATAAAAGATCAGACTCGAGTTTCCAGCTTTATGCCTATCACCTTCTGTAATATTGATAATAAAATGTATGCTAGAATTCCAAGCAGTAGAGCAAAACCCATCCTTCCATCAATCATTTTACCTACTCATGTTAGGTTTGTAAAAAAAAAAAAAAAATAGATCCAGATTAAAGCACCCCTGAACTCTATGCATGTATGCAAGGCCTTAGAAGAGTTCCTGCGCCTTCTGAAGTAATCCTTGTTGATTTTGAAAAAGCCTTTATCTCCATAAGCTGGAATTATCTTTGGATGCCTTTGGAAACTGAGATTTCCACTTTTTAAAGTCAGTCAAAGTAGCGTACATGTCCCAAATGGCTTTGGTGCTGTTAAGTACTGTCCATATTTACTTTGTTTATAGGCATGCTACAGGGATGCCCATTTTGTCCCCATTTTTTTTTTTTTTTGGAGTCATGAGACAGGGGTGCCCATTATCCTTCTGCTAGAGAGGCTGCCTTAGGTTCTGTCTGGCTTCCCTCAGGTATCAGGGTGTAAACTTCATGGGGTAACTACTGGAGTGTTGCTTTTTGCATATGATTGCATTACTTAACATAAATGCAAACCCACATGCATTCATAAATATATACCAAATGTGGGTAGAGCCCAGAAGGCTGTAAACAACCTCTATAAAGTAAATTTTTCATCTCCAAAATACACATCCAAGTTAAATTTAAATATTTCAACATCAGAAGAAATTTTCACATATGCTGGAATGTTATTGTGTAATAACACTGCTCTTCTGTTTTATCAAGTAAAATAAAACGTATTTTAGTACCATGAATGAAAGTTTTAATCCTTAAAGTGCTCACATCAATAGATCCTTGCTTACTCTCAAAATTAAGTCATCTGTCTGCCTCTTCCATTTAGGTGTGACTACGTCTAGGTATCTTAGCCTGTTAGGTTAAGGTTATAACTGAAGGCCTTTTCTAATAAATAATTGAATATGTTTTTTATTGTGGAATTAGCAACTTGCATAGCATATTCTATTTTTTGTTCTAACTTGGGCATTGAACAGAGTTACAAAAACATCAGGACATTTTGATATGACATATATAATAATACAATTAAGTAGATATAAACTGTTTTGATAAAATATCATTGATATAGTGTCCAAAGGATAGATGATTGGTTGCCTTCACTCCCAGATCTTTAAAAAAGGAAACCCTCAGGATTCATGTTTGCAAACAAAGCTGATGCACTTTGCATTACTGACATTAATTTGCATTGTTCTGATTCAGGACATTCTCAATAACCTGTGAGCTCCTAAACACCCACTCACGGTTTACTGAGGCCTTGGGATTCACAGTGAATACAGACAAATGTGAAATATTTTCATAGTTGAGTACTAAGCTAAAGAACGCAGGGGGGCTTATTTAAGTGTAGCCATGCTTCCCAAATATATCTGACAAGTTTTGATACCCTATGGTTATATTAAGGGGTATATGTAGGCTTGGTCAAGCATTTACAGGCTGCTTCTGTCTGCCAGAGACATAGGTGCCAGACCAGGGGTAAATTTTCATATTCCTGTACATTGGTCCAAATTATGCTTGAATTGAATTAGTGAAGAACACTGCTTCACATGGATGGTACTCTTTTTCCATAGATGGGGCAGTCTCTGAGATGCATATCTGTCACTCCAATATGTATTATTTAGGTCGCAGATGAAGATTAGGTCCCTAGGTCGAGATGTCCAGACAACTCTCAAGCACAGTTGTTAAAAGACTGCTCGGCAGTCTTTCCCCTTGGTTCAAGGTATTTGGCTTTACAGTGATTGAATGCCATGATATTCCTGAACTTAAAAGAGGTCTGTGAAATTTTCTTTGTGTAGATTTGCAACTAATGGAAGCTTAAGTTGTCATTTCTGGGGAGGATAGTGGCTGACTAAATGTTTATCTCTCTTTACCCACATCACATATTAATTGGCATGTAGTGGTGTGGATGGTTAATTCCTGTAGCCTGTATACAGTGGTCACTGAAGGTGTTTGTAGTTTCAATCAGCAATGCAGTGAACATTCAGAGTTCATATCACAATTGTTATATTTTTTTGTTAGCTTAGTTAGTCAGGAAGAGCAGGCAAGCATGTCAGCAGAGGTGTATAGCAAGCTGATAAGGAGCCAGTTGGCTGAAATGTGCCCGGCTAAAGGACTGGTGCATGCCAACCTGACTAAAGCAGGCATGATTGCAGCTTTAGTCACAGCTACATCACACCCTAGCAATCAGGAGGACAATCTGGCCTTGGAGATGTACAACACTCAGAAAATGGACAGCTCAACCTTTTCACAGAGGACTTAAAAATCCATCTGAAATTAGAGACTTGAGCTAGAAGCCAATCATTTGAAAATAGAGGCAGCAAAGAGAATGAGGTGTCTAGGGACAGAGGAAAATGAGAAATTGCAACGGCTGGAAGCTGAGGAGAAGGAGAGGCAGAGGCAACATGAAAAGGAGGTGCTGACTCTTCACCAGAGTCAAAGAGGTAAGGGGGAAGGGAATTTCAAACTTTACATGACATGTTTTTGAAACGGGGGTACCCCTCCAATTATTGGAAGAGTTAATGTTTGAAGTACAACATAAGAGAGCTAATGGAGTATTTATTCCAATTCTTGCAACTAGACCCCTGTTTCATTACACATTGTCACTTTCTAAAGAGCAGAATCAACCTAATAGGCCAAATTTATTTAAGATGACTTTCATTACATCATTCAGTTTCAATGCCCCTATCATACGACAAATTTTGTATAAAAGTTGGAGTCTACTTGATTTGGATGAGGATCTGGGTTCTATTATTGAGTCGAAACCCAAGATTGTATATAGAAGAGGGTTTAACCTCAGAAGTTTGTTGGAGAGGGGTAAGATTCCAGCAGTGAGAGCACCCGGCATGTATAAATGCGAGAGTTGCTCTCATTGCAGATTTATGGAGGTTGGCAATACCTTTTCCATTAGGAGAAGAAAGTGTGTGTGTATATGTGTATATACATATATATATATATATATATATATATATATATATATATATATATATATATATATATATATATATATATATACATGCATGCATACATATATAAAAGATTTAATTGGAAATTCCAAAGTAGTGGCCTATTTGGCCATTTGTAGTCTCTGCCCTTGTTTCTACATTGGTAAGACCAACCGTAGATTCAGAGACAGAGTTTATGAGCATATTTACAGTATTAGGAAATCTAAATTGAAGAATGCATTGGCTAAACATGTCCATGAACATCCTCAACATAGTTTTAGTTTCAGGGTTATTGAGTAGATAGAGCAGGACCCTAGGGGGGACCTCTCACTCTGAAACTGGAACTATGTGAATTATTATGGCAAATAAAATTGAATGCCTATAATACACCAGGGTTGAATGACTTGTGCTCCTTGTCTTGTGTATTAAAGCTAAGAAGCTTGCAAAGGTAACCTAGTGTATTTGTTTGTATTTTTTTTTAACTCTGGTCATAAATGATTATAATTTTCATATTATTATTATTTTTATATGATTGTTTTTATACTTGGTTGTACACATTAGAATCACTTCATTTGATTCAAGTTGATGGTTTAAGTCATTTTGTCACTTTGTTCATATTTCTCATCCGCTACACATGATCTGCCTGTGTGATTTGAGTATTTTGCAGACTGCTGAGCTACCTTGACTATTGATTATTATATTAATTTTATGTAGTTTTTTAATGGGGTCATCCATAACTTGTATTGTCTATACCTGGTTAACATTGTTCATATTCAGTTGGTATAGATCATACCTAGTTTGTATAGCTTTTAGTGTATTTCAGTTTTTAGTAAGTTTTGCTTTTAGAACTTAATTAATGTAATCATGTGACATTTTAAATGGCTGTATTTTTGTAGACTTTTTTGTCTGAAGAAGTCTTCCTCATTGAAGCAAGACGAAAGCACTTACGTTAGTCTTTGTGGATTAAAAATATTCCGTTTTTGGAACTTTGTTGCTGCCTGTGGCCTCTTTTCCGTTTTCTGAAGTTGCTTTTACTTTACCGGTTTGTTTGTAGTTTCTTGTGTTGACCACATGGCAGTAAGCTCAAGTTCCACTTAGGAATTGTTGCTTTATCAGGAAAACGAGCGTTTAAATGACTCTGGACCTAACAGCTTGGATATTCAACAGTTACTTAATGTTGTTTCTACTTTGACCAGGAAGGTGGATGCCCTTACGATGATTGTGAACAATCTGTCACAGTCCTTGCCCCTTATATCCAAATTGTCAATGGGAACCCGTATGTAATAGTGGAAATGCCATTTCTTCGAACGGTGAGCCTGACCCGAAGGGGAGCTCCGTGATAACATCTGATGCCGACATTGGTAAAGCACCATCTTCATTTGGTTCTGGTACGTGGTTGAGAGCCCAGAGTGAAACGAGGGTTTCCCAACCTAATGTCTTATCTATTAATCCTGCCTCTTTGGATTTAAAGTATTGGCTAGATCAGCCTGTTGTTTTGACTAAAGGCAGCTCTCATTTGAGTGGTGCTCAGTCTGGTGATAATAATTTTAGCATTGTGGAGAACTTAAAAGATTTTGGATACCAAATCATTTAAAGTAAAGAAGTTGCAGTTAGAGATAGCTTATTTTAGAGAATGCCTACAGCGGCGCCTGGTACCAAAAGGCCTGAGATCCTGGCATTTTCCAACAGGCTTAGTATGTGATTCCACATTTCACCACAAACTTATTTGCTTATTTGACAAGCAAGGGCTCGAACTAATCGAGATGTTCATTAAGCATTATTTTGCCATTGTTGAGAAACTGAATGAGGAAAAAGGAATTTTAGATCAAAGTATTAAAAACGATTCTGATTTCAGTAGATACAAGTGTGAATATGATCACATCTTTACAAGTATCAATGGTCAAATTATTAAGTTTAAAGCCACGAAAAATAAAAAACTTGAATGGGATAGTTTGGATTACGGTAAAGGAATAGCTTATCCTACACAGGTATGGCTCAACCCTTTGACTCGTTCCCATAGCAACGAGTACAACCAGGTTCCTGATATGCCGTACATTCAATCCCCAGGACATAGCGCAGAGGCTGTAGGGGATACAAGGGAGCAACATTCTGAAAGCACTAGTTGGAGCGGCCATTTAAGAAATAATAACAGAAACAAGAATACGACTAGGGGTGCCACTGCCAACGCTAACCAAGGGAATAATAACCAGGACTATGGCCCTCTTCATCCAGAAACTAATTTTGATATCAACTCTCAAAATTTTCACAAGGGAGGTAGTTTCCAGACCGATTCGACCAACAACCTGAGACCATTGACTGTGAAGGGGCCGAGATGGAACTGGTCAACTCAGAGGTAACTGTTGACCCGGCTAGCTACAATCTAGCTGGTTCCTTTAGTAAAGTTAATGCCAGCACTTATAAAATTGTTTTCAACAGTGAACATGACTTCAAATTTTTTAACTATTCAAGTGTGGTTGTTGATGTACCTTTGGCAGACCTACTTGCCAAGGGTTTAACTTTTGTCTCTGACCAGAGAACGAACTTGGCAAGGACAATTGTTGATTTAAAACTTTTTACACGCAAATTAAATATGGAAAGCATGTTCAGGAACCAACCAGTAGTTAACAGGGAATGTACAGTGTTAAGTGCTTTTAATCCACCTTTACCTCCTGCTTTGTTCATTTTTGAGCGTGTATGTGAGTTGGATTTACATGACACTTTAGACAGTAGTAGATTTATACTTTTCAGTAAAACATTAAATTTTAATGAGCAGAACTGGGATAATTTGAACTCCTTGCATTTTCAAAATGTAAGGGTAGTAAAACCTGACAAAGGAGGTGGCCTTGTATTTTTTGATGAATTTGATTATAGGGACCGTATGTTGAAATTACTTAATACTGACAATTATGTTTTAGCCTCATTAAATGAAGTAAATAAGGCACAACAGAAAGTGAAGGTATTCTTGAATGATTTGTTTATAGAATTTCCTTAGATTTGTATAATTATTTGTCAAGTTTAGCCCCACTTACACCCATTATTTTTGGACTCCCGAAGGTCCACATGAACCTGGAGGACCCACCCCTTCGACCCATCATGAACGGGAGAAATTCAGTTACCTATCCCATAGCAAAATGTGTAGACTCAGTGTTGAAAAAATTGGTTGAACGTGTGGACCACATTTGTAAGGATTCTTGGTAGTCTCGAATACAAGGATCATATTGTATTCTTGACTATTGATGTAAAGGATCTTTACACTGTTATACCCGCGGATATTGGCATTGAATGGGTATCTAGCTTCATGTTGGAAAAGGGTAGCATGGCAAGGGAAATTGAACTTGTACAAGAATTTCTGGATTTGATTTTGACCAACAATTATTTCATGTTCGAAAGGAGGTACTATTTGCAAAAGACAGGTGCTGCAAATTTGCCAACCATGTGATGGCCCATTGGGAGCAGCAGTTTGTCTTTAATAACATGTATAGGGGGAGTATTTATTACTATACTAGATATTTGGATGATGTGTTTATTATGTATGAAGGTGAAATGGAAGACATCCCTAAGTTTGTAAATCACGTGAATGATTCTACGAATTTTCTCTCCTTTACATACAGTTCAAGTACAGAAAGTATTGCGTATTTGGATGTAGAATTATACAAGGATAGGGAGTGCAAAATGTTTAAAGCAAAGATTCACAGAAAACCCACCTATTCCAACTCTTTCCTCCATTTCACCAGTAGCCACCCTTACCAACAGAAGAGATCTGTCATTAAGGGCCAGTTGGTGAGGGCGACCCGTATGGTGTCTGATGATGAGGAATTTTGGGCAGAATCTCAAACTTTACATGACATGTTTTTAAAACAGGGGTACCCCCTCCAATTATTGGAAGAGTTAATGTTTGAAGTACAACATAAGAGAGCTAAAAGAGTATTTATTCCAATTCTTGCAACTAGACCCAAGTTTCATGACACATTGTCACTTTCTGAAGAACAGAACCAACCTAATAGGGCAAATTTGTTTAAGGTGACTTTTATTACATCATTCAGATGTTCTTCATTCCACATTGCTGCAGTCCTAACACTTGGGTAGTCCGCTGTCCCAGTCGGCCCGAATACCAAAGTATATGGCTGACGTCGGTCACGGCGCATTAGTCTGACGTCAGGACGTCAGGGTACAAATGCGCATGACCGACGTCATATCCTCAGTCTTTTTTGCCGCATGGTCCGATGCAGAAGCAGTTTTGCGAGTGCAGGTTGGCGTTCTGAAATTTTCTGAAGTCGGAGTTTCAGACCGAATCAAAGTTGGCTAAGTACCCGTTGGGGAATATTTTGGTTTTCTTGCCTCAGTATTTAACCGGATGTCAGAAAAAGTGAATAACTGTATTTCTTGTGGGAAACAGATACCTCATAGGGATTACCATACCTTGTGTATACCTTGTTTAGGGCCTGAGCACGTCGTTGTTGGATGTCGTTCTTGTGCTAGATTTAACAAACGCACTATTAAGAGAAGGTTAGACTGTGCCAGGTTAGTTTTGGGAAGCGTTGTAATTATAAAATGCCGTCGGATGCTCCGACGCCCGCTTCGTCCAAAAAGCGCAAGGACAAAGCAGCAAAGCCTAGATTGGAAGAACCGTCAGTCCCGGACGTCGGTTCTTTAGAAGGCTCAGTGGAGCCGGAGGTTCTGCCAGGAGTTTCTTTGGAGTCTCAGGGAGAGACTTTACTGTTACAGGATGTGTCCTCTCAGGAGGTAGGCCAGGCTGAAGGGGCTTCTCAGGTGGCTGTTCTTCCCTCTCTTCCTAAGGTGGTTAGAGCCTCCCCTTCTGTTTCCAAGGCTTCTTTGAGAGGCAGGCCAGGTTTAACTTCAGTGGGGGTTTCTCCTAGCTCTTCAGGATCTTTGCCTAAGAAACATATGCTTAAAATGGCAGAAGATTTGATTACTATGATTAGAGGTTCTATGCCCTCCTGATAAGAGGCCTAGGGTGGAACCTGAGTTTGAGAGTTTTGAGCAGTGTTCGGAGGCTTCTGAGTCTTGGCTGAAGACTTGCAGGAGTATCCTCCTTATTCTGATTCTGATGTGGATGATTCTACTCCTTCAGCTTCTCCTCCTGAGGATTTTTCATTTTCAGAGACTCTTCATTCCATGAGGGAGCATTTTAAATGGGAAGGTCAAGATTTCTCTGATTCCAGGAAGAGGCTTAGGGAATTTTTGTTTTACCCCAGCATAGGCCTTTAGCTATACCTCCTATTCTGAATGTGGTGGAACATACTTTTGCAGAGGCTTCCCTGAACCCTGATTCTTTGCCTCCTGCCCCAGTTAAACCAGATAGGTACTATAGGGTGCCTGAAGCTCATAAGTATCTTTTTAAGAGTCCTAGGGCAGACCCCGAAACTGTCTCTCAGGGGCCTAAAGGTGTTAAGGCTTCTGTTGTTAAAAATCCTGTTCCTCCTGATAAAGAGGCAAGGGCTTTGGATAGATGGGGAAAGAAAGTGTATACTTCTTCCACTTTAGCCATGAGGGCGTTGAATTGTCAGTTTCACATGTTAAAATATCAAAATTATCTCCTTTCACAATTGAAGTCTAAGGTGGATGCTCTGGCGGAAGGTATTGAGTGTAAAGAGTTGCAGGATTTAGTTCATGTGTCTGAACAGGTGGGTAAGCATTCCTTGCAATGTGGTTTTGATGCTGTGCAGGCCTCCTCGAGGGTGGCTGCCACTGGTTCTGTTCTTCGTAGGCACGCCTGGTTGAGGGATCAGAATTTAGCTGAGCATGTTAAGACAAGGATTTTGGATGCTCCATTACAGTCTGACGTTTTGTTTGGTTCGCCTGTGGAAGCAGTTTTAAAGAAAATGGAGGACAAGGCTAAGTCTATGCAGACTGTTAAAGATTTTTTGCAGGTGCAGCCTCCGAAGTTTAGTAGAAATTGGCCTACTAAGGGATGGACATATCCTGCTTATGATTCCCAGTCTAGGGGTAGGTCTAGACGTGGTAGGGGCAGAGCTCAAGGTTCTTTTAGGCCTAGAACAGGGAGTTCACCTGCTCAGTCTTCTGGTGAGGGCAGGGGTCAGTCCTTTCGTAAACAGACCCAATGACCTGCCTTTTCAGCTGCCAGTACATTCTCGTCTGGCAGCACCTTTGGGAGGAAGGCTGGCTCTTTTCAAAGAAAATTGGGATTTAATTACCCAAGACAGATGGGTATTGGATATCATTCACCACGGTTACAGGTTTTATTTCCATACCTTGCCTCCTTTCAAAGGCATGCCAGACATTCCTCCTCTACAAAGAAAAGAGGCTCACAAGCAAATTTCTCTGTTACTCCAAATAGGGGCCATTCAGCCGGTTCCTCTGCCAGAAAGGGGCCTAGGATTTTATTCTCGCCTGTTCCTAGTACCAAAGAAGGGGAACACGTGGAGACCAATTTTGGATTTATCTATCCTCAACACTTATCTGGACATTCCCAAGTTCAAAATGTTGACGTTACAACAGCTTTTACCTCTGCTGGGCAAAGATCACTGGATGGTAACTTTAGATCTCAAGGAGGCTTACCTTCATGTGCCTATCAGACTAAATTGCAGGAAGTATCTGCGTTTTCGAGCTGGGAATTCCCATTATCAGTTCTCTGCATTGCCCTTTGGCTTATCTACTGCGCCCAGAGTATTCACAAAGGTTCTGGCTCCAGTGATAGCTTACTTCAGGCTAAAAGGAATACAAATCTATCCTTACTTGGACGACTGCCTGATTCTGGCTCAAGAAAAGGAAGACTTTTTACAGCATTTGGAATATGTGATAGCAGTGCTAAGATGCCTAGGGTATTCTGTGAACGAAATAAAGTCCAGTCTAGTACCCTCTCAAGACATGTGCTTTCTGGGTGTGAGACTGAATACAGCAGCCCAGATGGCCTTTTAACCCCGGACAAACAAAAGAATCTTTCCATTTACTTCCATCAACTATCTCTTCAGTCCGGGCTGACTGCAAGGACAGTCCTTCAAGCCTTAGGGTTCATGGCATCTTGTATTCTGGTGCTTCCCAATGCCAAACTGCATATGAGGAAGCTGCAATGGTATCTCAAAAATGTATGGACACAGCACTGCCAGGATTTGGACACTGTCATTCAAATAATACCTTGCATTCAACAGGAATTTTTGTGGTGGGCTCAGGAATGTCACCTAAACAAGGGACTCTCTGTGACCCGGCCAGAGGCGAGTCAGATTCTAACGACAGATGCCTCAGACATTGCTTGGGGAGCTCATCTAAATGGAAAGTGGATACAAGACAAGTGGCCTGCCAGACTACAGCATCTACATATCAACATGAAGGAGATGTTAGCAGTCCAGTTTGCATTAATGGCTTTCAAGGAGTTATTTCTTCCAGGGCAGGTGTTGATTCTAACAGACAACACAACTGTCATGTGGTACATCAACAAACAAGGGGAACACATTCTTACCCGTTATGCAGGCAAGCAATGATTTTATGGGAGACTGCGCTCAGCTTGCAACTAACTCTTCAGGCAAGGTTTCTGCCGGGAGCACAGAACTCCTTAGCAGATGTGTTAAGCAGACAAATCATGGATCCCCACGAGTGGAAAATGGATCTTCATGTATTTCGGAAATTGACAGTGTCATGGGGAACTCCAGACATAGATCTGTTCGCTTCTCCACTAAACCACCAGCTGCCAAAGTTTTGCACAAAGAGGTTTCATCACACAGCTTGGAAAGTGGATGCTCTTTCTTTCAGTTGGAAAAATCTTCATGTGTATGCCTTTCCACCTCTGCCTCTTCTCCCAAAGGTGCTCCTAAAGGTCAGACAAGACAAGCCAAGGATGATTTTAATAGCTCCAGATTGGCCTCGGCAACACTGGTACCCATTACTGAGGAGTCTGGTAAGGAAGCCTCCATGGCCTTTACCTTTGATTCCACACCTGTTGTCTCAGACGGACGGTCATCTGCTCAATGTCAAGCTTCACTCTCTTCATCTAACAGCCTGGCATATTCTGTTTTGAAACACAGCAGGTCTCAACTTCCTCAACAAGTTTTAAATGTGATTATGGAAGCCAGAAGACCTAGTACAAGGAAAGTGTACGCAGAAAAATGGAAGAGATTTTTATTTTGGAGTGCAGCAAAGAATTTGGAGATTTCTGAGCCTAATTTGAGTGTGGCTCTTCAATATCTTACTGAGTTATTGGACAAAGGTTTGTCTTTCTTTTCCATTAAGATTCATGCTGCAGCAATTTCAGCTCACTATGATTGTGACCCACCATTGTTTTCGCATCCTTTGTTCAAGCAATTTCTTAGAGGGCAAAGAATATAAGACCCCACGTAGAGCTCCTACTCCTGCTTGGGATCTCAATTTTGTGTTGGAGAAACTTACTCTACAACCTTTTGAGCCTCGGCTACTGCTGAATTGAAATACTTGTCATGGAAGACTGCTTTTTGTTGGCCATTACTTCTGCAAGAAGGGTTTCTGAATTGCAGGCCCTTATGGCGGTAGAGCCTTTTGATTTTCCATAAGGATAGGGTATCATTACGTACTAATCCTTCCTTTATGCCTAAGGTGGTTTCTAGTGTGGCTTTAAACCAAACTATTCATTTGCCTACTTTCTATGCAGATCCCCAAAATAAGGGGAAAAGATTTTGCACACTTTAGATGTACACAGGCAGTTGCGTTATTATTTAAGCAGGACTAAGGATTTTAGGCAGTCTCAGCAGTTGTTTGTTTCTTTTGCTTTGAGTTCTCAGGGCAAGCCTGTGTCAAAACAAACTATTTCTAAGTGGATTGGGTTTTGCATTGCATTTTGTTATTCCCATCATGGCAAGGAGATTCCAGCTGGGATTAGGCCTCATTCCACTAGGGCTACTGCCACTTCAACAGCATTTCTAAGGGGGTGGCAACTAAGGATATTTTGGAGGCAGCTACTTGGAGTTCAGTGCATACTTTCTCTAAGCATTACCACCTTCCTCTCTACTCTAAATCTAGGGCTGGTTTTGCCACAGCTATTTTGCAAGGCATGTTGACAGCTCCTGCTTCTTTATGATTTGCCAGCCTCCCTTACCTCTGCTTTGGGATTCTACCCAAGTGTTAGGACTGCAGCAATGTGGAATGAAGAACATAGTACAGTTTTGTACCTACCATAAATGTAGATGTTCGAGGATCCACATTGCTGCAGTCCAATTTACCTCCCTCCTTCCCTCTGTGTTTAGGGGTGGTTGTGTGGGTGAGGTTATACTCTTGTAATTTTGTATATATTGTACATATTTTTGGTGCAGGAGTGTTTGGTGTTTTTGGTTTTGGCCTTATCTTTTTAGGGTCTTCTGACATCTGGGGCAAGAAAAGACTGAGGATATGACGTCGGTCATGCGCATTTGTACCCTGACGTCCTGACGTCAGACTAATGCGCCGTGACCGACGTCAGCCATATACTTTGGTATTCGGGCCGACTGGGACAGCGGACTACCCAAGTGTTAGGACTGCAGCAATGTGGATCCTCGAACATCTACATTTATGGTAGGTACAAAACTGTACTTTTCGATGCCCCTATCATACAACAAATTTTGTATAAAAATTGGAGTCTACTTGGTTCGGATGAGGATCTGGGTTCTATTATCGAGTCAAAACCCAATATTGTATATAGAAGAGGGTTTAACCTCAAAAGTTTGTTGAAGAGGGGTAAGATTCCAGCAGTGAGAGCTCCCAGCATGTATAAATGCGAGAGTTGCTCTCATTGCAGATTTATGGAGATTGGCAATACCTTTTCCATTAGGAGAAGAAAGTGTTACATAAATAAAAGATTTAATTGTGCTTCCAAAGGAGTGGTCTATTTGGCTATCTGTAGACTCTGCCCTTGTTTATACATCGGTAAGACTGACCGTAGATTCAGGGAGAGAGTCTATGAATATATTTACAGTATTAGGAAATCTAAATTGGAGAACACGTTGGCTAAACATGCCCATGAACATCCTCAACATAGTTTTAATTTCAGGGTGATTGATCAGATAGAGCAGGACCCTAGGCGGGGACCTCTCACTCTGAAATTGGAACTATGTGAATTATTATGGCAAACAAAATTGAATGCCTATAATACACCAGGGTTGAACGACTTGTGCTCCTTGTCTTGTGTATTAAAGCTAAGGAGCTTGCAAAGGTAACCTAGTGTATT
Source organism: Protopterus annectens (assembly GCF_019279795.1). Classification (NCBI taxonomy): domain Eukaryota; kingdom Metazoa; phylum Chordata; order Ceratodontiformes; family Protopteridae; genus Protopterus; species Protopterus annectens. Next base: position 388,257,551 of record NC_056732.1, on the reverse strand, counting down.
TTTTTTTTTTGTATTTTTTCAACTCTAGTCATAAATGATTATTTTCATATTATTATTATTTTTATATGATTGTTTTTATACTTGGTTGTACACAGTAGAATCACTTCAGTTGATTTCAGGTTGATGGTTTAAGTAATTGTGTCACTTTGTTCATATCACTTCTCATCTGCTACACATGATCTGCCTATGTGATTTGAGTATTTTGCAGACTATTGAGCTACCTTGACTGTTAATTATTATATTAATTTTATGTACAGTTTTTTAATAGGGTCATCCACAACTTGTATTGTCTATACCTGGTTAACATTGTTCATATTCAGTTGGTATAGATCATACGTAGTTTGTATCGCTTTTAGTGTATTTCAATTTTTAATAAGTTTTGCTTTTAGAACTTAATTAATGTAATCATATGCATTTTAAATGGCTGCATTTTTGTAGAAGTTTTTTGTCTGAAGAAGTTTTGCTCACTGAAGCAAGATGAAAGCGCTTACATTACAGTCTTTGTGGATTAAAAATATTCCATTTTTGAAACGTTGTTGCTGCCTGTGGGCGTCTTTTCTGTTTTTTTGAAGTTGCTATTAAACAGGCCCCTTATAGGGTGCCTGAGAGAGTCAAACAGACTCTGAGGGAGGAGATACAGGAAATGTTGGATCTAGAGGTAATTCAGGAGTCCAGCAGTCCCTGGGCCTCACCAGTGGTGCTGGTTGCAAAGAAGGATGGCAGCACCAGGTTCTTTGTGGACTACAGGAAATTAAATAGTCATACAGAGTCAGATGCTTACCCCATGCCTAGGACAGATGAAGCCCTAGAGCAGCTGGGTGGGATAAGTATCTTACCACCATTGATCTTACCAAGGGTTACTGGCAGGTGCACTTGACTCCCAGTGCTAGAGAGAGGTCAGCCTTTGTGACTCCTTTTGGCTTGTATAAGTTCACAAAGATACCCTTTGGGATGAAAAATGCCCCAGTGACTTTCCAGAGGTGGTAGATTGTACCCTAGCAGGAGCAGAAGATTTTGCCCTTGCTTACCTAGATAATATTGCCATCTGCTGCCATTCCTGGCAAGAGCACCTTCAGCATGTCAGGGAGGTGCTGGGCAGGGTTGACCATTTAAGCCCAGCAAATGTCAGGTGGGTATGGCAGAGGTCTCCTACCTGGGACATAGAGTGGGAGTGGTAAGATCAGGTCAGAAGCTGCCAAAGTGGAAGCCATTCAGGCATGGCCTTCCCCTGTTACCAAAAGCAGGTAAGGGCATTTTTAGGGACATCATGATACTACAGAAAGTTTGTCCCCAGTTATAGTACCATAGCTGCTCCCCTCACAGACCTGACAATGAAAAACAGGCCAGATAAGGTAGTGTTGACCCCAGCATGTGAGCAGGCATTTCAGAAGCTTAAAGAAGCTTTGGGAGGACCCCCCTGTGTTAGCCAGTCCAGATTACAGCAAATAATTAGTTGTGCAGGTGGCTGCTTCAAACCATGGGGTGGGGGCTTTATTTAGCCAGGTTTCTTCAGAGGGAGAAGAGCACCCAGTGTTTTTTCTCAGTTGTAGGCTCCAACCCAGGGAGGAATGCTATGCAGCTGTAGAAAAGGAATGCCTAGCCATAGTGTGGGCACTGCAGAAACTTCAGCCTTATCTGTATGGAAAGAAATTCACTGTAGTTACAGACCACAATTCCTCAACATGGCTACATCGAGCTAGCCAACAAAATGCCAAGTTACTAAGGTGGAGTCTAGGGTTGCAAGCATATATGACAGTGCAGCACTGCAGTAGGGTTATCAATGCCAAAGCAGATGGACTCGCAAGACAGGGAATGGGGTAAGGTATTCCCAGATAGACTCAACCCTCACAAGCAACATTTCTCAAGGGTCACTTGAAAAACTAGCTTGAGTTTTCGGGGGGGGGGGGGTTGTGAGGCTGCCAGGCCAGCTATCTGGAATTTTGTAAATAATCTTATGTCATTTGTGAATATTAATATGACCCGTAGGCGTGTCTTACAATTGTAAGAGAACTATATGTTATGTGTATATTAAACCATTGGTGCAGGAGTGTGTGTTGAACTGTATGTTATATACTGAGCTTCAAGAATGTAACCACAGTGTCCCCTACTGGAAAAGAACAGAAATGTATATGGACTATGTGCCTGTGCAAATGTGTGTTTTAATGGTAGAAGGTAGAACATACAGATTTAACTTGCAAAACCTCAAGAAAATAAGTGGAGATTGTTTTACGATTCTGTTATCTCTGTTTCAAGCTCAGAGCAGACACAATGTCTAGATTTGGAGGTTTTCCTATGGTGTGTGTGTGTGTGTGTGTGTGTGTGTGTGTGTGTGTGTGTGTGTGTGTGTGTGAGAGCTACTTGGGCAGGGACACGAAGCACTGGTTGGACAGAGAGAGTGCTAGAAGGACTTAAGCTTGGAACCCTGGCTAACTACTCAACTCTATAGCTGTGCCAGTGGGGAGTCTTATTGGGGATCTGGAGAAAGAGGGAGAAACCAGCCCCAGACTGACTGTGGTCTCTACTTGTCAACCTCTCAATATGTATGTCCCTCATTGGTGCTGGTGGTGAGAATTGAGGCTCCTTGATTACTGGGCCAGTGCAGGAGCATCAGAAAGGGGTTTATGTAAGCTTAGGCATGAGTGGTCAAATACTTACAGGCTGCCTGTGTCCATTAGAGACATGCGTGCCAAACCTGGGGTGAATTTCTGGCTCTCCATCCAGTTGTTCAAGTTACAGTCTTGAATTGGGTTAGGAAAGAACTCTGCGTCACATTGATGTGGAGCCTGTTCTAGAGAAGTGTCAGTCTCTGGGCTACTCCACCAGGTCCTATTTATATCACAGGCAAGGTTCAAGTCATTCGAATTAGTAATTATGGTGCTGTTTTGCAGATATGTAGGAGGTTCATCAGAGTAGGCTTTGATGAAGCCTTGTACACCAGGCATAGATCTCCCCTCAACAGCCTGTAGGAAACAGAATACAGGTGTAGAGCTTTGAGGCAATCTGTACAGGACATGGTATTTGCACCCCGTGTTCTTTTACTGAAGAACATCTATGAACTTTCTAGTTGTTGGATGTGCCTGGATAGGTGTATCAAAAGGGGCATTGTACTCCTCAATGATAGTTGTGATGAATGCCACATACAGTGGAGCAATGACCTCCTCAGACATAAACCCATACCTTTGTTTATAAGTTGTACAACATAGAATGATTTCCTCAGTACCATTTACACATGATGGTCAAAGGCTAGATTACTGTCTGTATGTTTCCCTAAGTCCATGACCAGTGGATCGACTCTTAGGGGTATGTTGTCAGTATGGTAGTTACCAGAGGTGGTCTGACTTACCAAAGGGTACTATTATGCATTTCTTGTCATTTAGTTTTTGTCCATGGATCTGGCACCATTTATTTGTCTGTGTCAACCCCTGTTGCTGAATATTAGTGTCGGTGAGGGATCCTCTGTAAATTTGCAATCATCTGCAAATTTGGTCAGCCATAGGCCTTTGACATTGGCCTTGACTTCAGAGAAGTAGATACCAAAAAGGAGTTGTCCCAGGGCGGATTCCTGAAGGACTCCTCTGGTGATTGGCCTCTTTGTAGAGATGAACTCCCCAGTTCTAACCTACTGGGTCATGTCTGTGAGTAAACTGGCTATCCACGGGGTGACATAAAAGTTTATAACTAACCTGCTGAGTTTGTCAGCAGTGCTCAAGTGGGCTATTGTGTCAAATGCCTTGGTCAGGTCATGGTAGGTAGTGTGAACTGTTTTGCTGTTGTCCATTGCTTTGGTGATCTACTCAAAGAAGTCCACCAGGTTGAGGATTCATGACCTGCCCTTGACAAAGCCAGACTTGGTTGGATCTAGTGTTTGGAAGTTTCCTATGACTTTATTCACCATTTTCATGATAATTCTGGCCATGGTTTTGCATATAAGTCTAGTGAGACTTATTGGGTTGTAGTTTTCAGGGTCCGTAGATGACTCGCCTTTGTGCAGAGGGATGACGGTTGACATTCTCCATTCATGAGGCAGAAAACCTGTTTGGAGATATAGTGATTCCACAAGGCTTGATAGTTTGTGTTTCAAGGTGTTTAGAAGGTATCCTGGGATATTGTCAGGGCCTGTCAATTCAGTATTTTTTGACCTTAGAGAGAACATTAAGGACTTCTTCCCTAGTGATAGTAGGGGATGTTGTATTTGATGGTATTTCCTAAGAGGAGGCTGGGGGAAAAGGGGTAAAGTTGGAGCTGAGTTTGCCTGCAAGTAAGTTCCTATATCTTCTGGCTTAGTGTAGGTGGCTCCATTAACAGTGAGCTCTGCACACAACTGTGTGTTGCCTTTGCGGTTGCGGACATAGGTAAAGAATGCCTTGTGGTTGTCCTTGGCCTGAAAGTCCATATTTACTTCAAATTTGGCTTTGGTACACTTTATTTGTCCTCTGAGTTGTTTAGTTTGATGATAGCACTTTTATCCTTCTGGGTATTATCCCTACTAATTTTTCCTATGATTTTTTGTTTTCTGATATATACAGCCTGTTGATGTTATAATTCCACCAGTTTGTCTTACTTTTTAAGTTAGATCTGTACTTATTCCTGCTATGTACATCTGCCTCTGTGCAGGTATTAATAGGCTTGAGTAAGATTCCTTTGAAAAATTCTATATAGGTAGCACTGTTTTCAGGATTTAGGGAGGCTTGAAGTTTTGGCATAGTATTACTTAAGAGAGGAAGTTAGCCTTAGAGTAGTTCCTGAACATTCCAGTGTTAGCTGGGGTTCCTGGTTTAATTTTTCCTTTAAAAAAGACCATTTTGTGATCTGACCTTACCAGAGAGAATATTTCACTAGGTGGTGTGCAATGTTCTCCCATATTAGTGAGAACCAGATCCAGATCCAGTATGTTTGCACCCCTGGTTGGCATATTGATAATCTGGTCTACGAAGTTTGTGTTTACAAAGTCCAGGAATTGATGTGTATGCAGGTTTGGTATCATATATGATTCCCAGTTAATAATGGGGGTAGTTAAAGTTGCCCATGAACATGGTATTGGATTGGATGGTGAATGTCTCCAGTAAGCTTAAATACATGTTATGAATTTATTGAGTCATAGAAGAGGACCTGTAGCTTTAAAGGAAGAGGTATGGGATTTTGCCTGTGCTGATTTGAATGTGGAGAAGCTCATGTACATTGTCTTGTTTGACCAGATTTGAGGTATATATATCTTTGAAATAAATCAAGAAAACCTGTACCTTTGTTCCCTGTCTGTCTAGTAGCTGGTCTAAATGTGTGTAAGACAGTATAACCTTGCTGGGTTGCTCTCCCTGGCTTTAAGCTATGTCTTAGTGACTGCACAGGGTGAAGAAAGCTTGTAGGGAGTGTGATTTTCTTATTTAGACTCCTAGCATTGAGCAGTAACACCTTTAAATGTTCTTGGTTTTGATTTGCTATGCTGGAAGGATTGTCAGGTTGGCATTGCCTAAAAACATCACTCTAGGTGAGGACAGTGTTTTGGCTAATAGGCTAGATGGGAGAGGTGCAGACCATCACTGGCATAGTGGTGTGGTCTGTTGACCATCTCCTTCCATGCTGACAAATATTGCACCCCCTTAGAATGACACCAGAAACTGAGCCAATTATTAGTCAGGCATCTTCTGTTCATATTGTGGCTTCATCCTTGGAGAAGGGGAATGCTGCTGAGTGTTAGGCTTATGCCAGCCTGGGACACATATTCAAAGAACTCCATGATGTCTCTCTTCATACAGTCTAGGGAAGTATGTCATTTAAACCCACATAAGTATTGGTACTTGTGGTCCAGTTACCTATGTGCATGTGTAATATGGCAGATCCTGGCCCCTGATAAGCAACTTACTGTGACTTTCTCCTTACTCAGCCTGGTGAGAGGAACATCTGTGTGTCACACAATGGAGTCTTCAGTGACCAGATTGTTGGGTTGTATGGTGGCTTGCCTTTTGGGCATAGAAGTAAAGACTTCATGAGATGTGGCTGCTGTTTTGAAGGAGTGAATTTGGGACTGCTGAGGACATTCGTTGTGTGTGCTTTGTTTACGTGGTCTTTGACATTTAGGTAGGTTACATTTAAGTGCCTTAGCATATATGCATCTACATGACTATTTTGTTTTGTGTGTGATGGGTACAGCACGTGTACTACTGACAACCTGATTGACATTAGGATTGCTTTTAAGTGAGAGCTTTGCCTCCAGTAACATTGTATAAGTACATCTCTCACATACCTTATCAGTTTGGTTGAGAATTAGCTGATTGTTAGTGAATATGAGCCAATTTGTAAATTGCCTCATGATTCCCATATCTACCAAGTCAGCAACAGAGATAGTGGGCAAGTTCATATGTGTGGCAGCAGGCCCTTTTTATTGATTAGATGGGTTCAATGAGAATATAGAGTAAAGTCAGAAGTATGTACTTTGCACCTCTGGGGACAGTGCTCATCACTGTGCAAACTAGTTGCCCTATGCACAGCTAGGTAGTGGTGAAATTTCAAGGGTGCTTTTACAGGAAAAATGCCAGCTTATGTTGCCTGCATCTATACAGGGCATTGCCAAACACTTGAGGGAAACTACTGTGTTTAACCCTGACGAATAATGGATGAAGTATTTAGGGAGATATACTGATGTTAGGTTAGACTGTCTCTAATCAAGCAATACTCCCTGAAAATAATTATCTTTGTCAAGAATGATGAATAGTGGGAGATTCACCTAATTGGCTACTACTAATACTGGTCTCTCCACAGCTTCACACTGTTGGGATACATTGATCCTTTGCTTCTCTCTCCGGAAGCAAAACAGTAGCACTTATTCCAAGATGAGAAGCAGGTCACAGGCTCTGTAGTGATCAGCTAAATCTCTTTAGATAATGCAGGGTTCTGTAGGCCTGTTGTAGATTTTTTCTAGTAGATGCCTTGAATAGCAATCAGACTAATCAAGAAGGTCCCTTTCATACACTCACTGCCTAGTCAGAAATCAGCAACCCTCTGTTTCTTCTCTCACCATGAGCAAAACTGTAACACAAATCCCAAGCTGGCTCGTATGAAGCAGTTACAGTGCTTTCTGATGATCATCAGTCTGCAGGAAATAATGTCTATATGCTCTTTCTCTCACCAGGAGTGAAACAGAAGCACTAATCCCAAGATGACTGTTGCAGATGTTAAAGGTAAAATGGAAAAAATGGGGTAGTATACTAAGAGTTGCAGAATGCACGAAACATATATGAAAGAAGGGGTAACTCGAGCTTTAGCAGTATAGTAGAGCAAGTTGGGTTGAATGGGTGTGGACACTCAATATTCTGGAAGTATGGGATGCAGCGGGAGGGCAAATAAATTTGCATAGTTTAAGGGAGAGTGACTTCAGAAACATGATAATTTCGTGTTTACTAACAATAGTCAATGAAAGAGGTTAGGGAAGGAATTATGTGGTCAAATTAACATAACTAGAGGGGGAGCGAGTGAGAGAGAGAAAGAGATATCCCCCCTTCCACCATATTGTTGCTGTGTCCTTAATCTCATTAATTTCTGTGTGGCTCACAATAGGCAAGCTTTGGCTTCTCTTCTAGTTTAAATATGCAGTTTAAAACAGAATGAAATTATAAACAGTATAATGAAAGTGTACCACAATATACAAACTAGTAGAAAGCAATGTCAGGGCTTTGTTATTTCCCAAAACAACTGAACTGCAGACCAGAGACACTCATCCTATGCATGAGAGGGCAAATCATAGTAAAGCCTCTAGGGTGCATTTGTTGAAGAAAACAGAAGTCAAGAATATGGCTTGCAGCCTCTCTGAGGAAGTTGGCCAGCTCAGAGGGTGCATTCTGATGCTTAGGTCATATAGTTGTCTATAACAGTACCCTTTTGTTTCATTTTGACAGCTGTTAGACTCTGCTAGACAGTAAAATGCAGGGCTTTCAGGAAAAAGGAGTTGTGTGTTAGCTTCAAGATGACAAAAGCAAATGCCTTATACAACTTCTGGGTGTGCCTATGTATGCATAAACTGTAGATGGTAATATTGGATAGAGTCAACACCTCTCTAAATCTTTTCATCCCACTATCACACCCATGTTTAAAATCAGGAAGTCTTATTTTATAGTTTAGGTATTACATATTGCAGCAGTGGTGAGGACTTGTATTTCTTCAAAATGGAAAATCCCAGAGATGTAACATCCAGAAAGTATGCTGAACTAGATTGCGTGATATGGGAAGAAGATCTTGGCAGTGGGTCAGCTGTCAGCCAATCTTGGCAATGGGTCATCCATCAGCTAGTACACCCAAAGTAGGGCAGCCACACTTGAAGGACAGTCTGACAGTACTTGTTATGTGGGAGAGACTCTTGTGTCTGCTTTCTTGAATGCCTTTACATTAGATGGCTCTGTCAGATGTGATGCTGTTTTAAGCATACATAATGTTTCCTAATAGGAATGGTATTAAGCTCAGCCACATTGTTATGCATTTAAATGTTTCACATTCTTGTCATTTTATCATTTAGTTTGTTAATTTAAGAGTTTTCATTATACTTTTGTTTTGGTTTGGTTGCTGCATGCAGTTTGTGAGTTTTCTACATGTGATTTTCAATCTTGCATGCAAAAAAAAAATACTCATGCAGTCTAAGTTGCTATTATCAAAAGACAGCTTGCTGTTGAAAACATGGCAAATGATGGCACACACTGCTGTCTCTTAAAATAAGAATCCAGCTACATAAAGATTTTGTATGTTCATAGGTACTTAACTAGCTACTGATCTGTGTGAATCTTAAAAGAAGCCTAACCTTACATTCCCATGGTAGATGTTACTAGCCCTTATGTTTTCCATATGAATAACACAGAGGTGGTCAGAACAAGGAAATGTTGAGACATTTACTTGCTGCCCCTATCCATGAGGGATATGGTTGTTAAACCAAGGCAGAATTTGCAGAATCTGATGCTGTCCATTTCATTATGCATCATGAGTGGGTGTTCAAATCCGTCCTCAGATCTGACTTGGCCATTTCTTCCAGACACACGATCTGAGCCTTAAACTCATCCTTCTCCCATAATGCCTCACTCCTGTTCAAAACCTCAGATGTTATGTAGTCCTATCTCGCCTACATTCTTACCCGTGGGTCCGGAGCCGAATATCAGCTCCGACTCGGCCGAGAGGGTATCCCATGGTGCACAGCTCCATATCCCCAGATCTCGTTTGCCGCTTGTGTAGCTCAGACGTGGTCTCGCTTGGCTGTGGCTAAGTACCTTCTTTTTTGCTATTTCTCTGAGAGAAATTTGAATTTTCATACCCAAAAGCTATTTTGATAGCTATTTCTTGTTGCTGTTGCTATGTTTGAGTGTGATAGTTGTGTTTTTGGTATCCCTAACTGTTCCCGCGGGCTAGGCCAGTTTTAGTTAGAGGACCTAGTCCTCCCCTCTGTTGTTAGATAAACTTTTTAGTGTGATTGTGTTTGTCTGTGTGTTCCCTAGAAGAACCGTTTCAGTTAGAGGTTCTTAGAGTGCGTCTAGTAGAGTTTTTCTGGCGTTTCTAATTGGTGTGTTTCCTGCCCTTTTTGTAATTTGTGTCTTGGTGTTAGCTTAGCGCTAGTTATAAAATGTCTAAGGATCAGAAGGAGCATAAGCCTTCTGGCTTTAAAAAATGTTCCAAGTGTGGATATAAGATGTCCGTCACGGATGGACACTCTGTGTGTGTTTACTGCCTTGGAGCCATCCATTTACAGGAGTCATGTAGCTTTTGCCACGCGTTCAGTCCTAGGGTGCTCCAGGAGAGGAAAAATAAATTAATATTAAAGGGACTTTTAAAACCATCGTTTGAGGAAGCTATAGACTCTGCTTCCAGTCCTCAGTCAAAATCTAAAGCTTCCAAGGCTAAGAAAAGGTCTCTGGCTCCATCTGCCACTTCTGAGCCTCTGGAGAAGATTACTGTATTGGATTCTACCTCCTCGGCTCCACTGTCCTCGGGGCCGCAGGAGGTATCAGTGTTAACTGAATCGGCATCGGTTCCTATTATTCTTGAACCCATTCGGAGCCGGTCACCCAGTGTGATGCATAGTTCACCTGACAAGAGATCCCAATCTCCATCGCTCTCCTCCAAGTCCTCCAGGCTTTCTGATTTGGATGTTGATAGGGTGGTGCAGAGGCTCCTGCAGTCGCCGGTGTTGGCTAAATTGTTCTCGGCTCTGACCCACTCGGCTCCAGAGCCAGTTTCTATGACCGTTTTGATGATTCCTCCTCCGAGCACATCCTTGTCATCAGAGCCGGTATGCTCCACCCCGAGTGATGTTCCTGCACCGGCTCCGATACCCCCTATGGGTCTATCGGTGCCGACCTCGGCTCCGACCATGTCGGTTCCGTCCACAGAGTTCGGGACTCTGGTCTCTTCGGTCGGGCCAGAGGGGGATACTTCGGGACATCTGTCTGTTCCGAGTCTCCCACTCGGTGCATCGGCTCGTGGGACCCTGGTCCCAGTCGTGGCCTCGGAGGCCGGTCGGTCCTCGGACTCGGGGGGGGCGGCCTTCGAGGCCATGTGGAGCGAGCTAATGGACAGTAGAGTGCCAGGCCCTAAGGATACCCCCACGAGCGGCCCCCAACTTTCTGAGGGTCTCCCAGAGTCCGTGCCTGAAGAGCCTCATAGAAAGAAATTGTGCAAGAGGAAGCACATAGACTCCCAGGATGAGTCTCTCACCTCCGATACTGACCTCAAGGAATCGGAAGGGTCCCCCAAGTCTTCCTCTGATGATGTTTCCTTCTCCGATATCCTGGAGATACTGAAACAAAGAGGTGACTGGCCTTCCAAAGCTCCATCCGAGGAGGAGTCAGTATTCCTTAAGGCTTTTGGTGCTCAACCCTCCACCTTCTGGGTGTCTCCACCCTTCGACGAACTTCTTGACCTCATTTGTCAAAGAGTGTGGGAAAACCCCGATTCTGTGGAGCCCGTGCCCAGGCGTCCCAACAAATTCCATTCCGCCCCCCAGGGCAAAGAGTTTCTGTCAAAAGGAGTCCCTGTAGATGACATGGGGGTGGTGGCAGCCACCCAGAAGGAAGTTGCAGAGTCTTCTTCATCCGTCCATCCTCCTAACAAGGAGTCTAGGACTATGGATCGGTATGGGAAGCTTACCCTATCTTCAGCAACCTTCACTCTACAGTCGCTGAATTATCTGTCTCACTTCACTCGGCTCCAGAAAGATCTCCTCAAAGAGTTGGGAGATACTCTTGCAGGTAACATACCTGAGGCGGTGGCTCAGACAGTTAACGCCCAGGTCTCTACCCTCAACTCCATTGCTAACTCGTCCATGCGGCTCATTTTGTATGCAGCCGAGGGAGCGAGTAGGGCAGCAAGCTCAGGGGTCGCCCTTAGAAGGCAAGCCTGGCTGCGCCTGTGTCACTTTGCGGAAGCCTTCAAGTCTTCCTTCACTGATGCCCCATTTGACGGTTCCTCCTTGTTCGAGACCAAAGTGAAAGACACCCTCACCAGGTGCGAGCAAGAGGGAAAGACCCTGTCTGCCGTAGGGGTCCATTTTTCCCTTCCTTCTAGGCCTTATCCCAAGGCCCAGCGGGGGGGGGGGGGATGAGGTTCAAGAAATCACAGAGGTTTTTTCCTGCCGCACAAGGTGGACCCCCCTCCAGAGGCGGGGGGGGGTTATTCAGGGAGACGTCACCCCAGAGGCAGAGGGGGCCCCCCGCAATTCGGGAGACCGCGACTCCTTCCGTGGCTCTCTATACTGTCATTCCTGAGGGTGTGCCCGACTGCGCTTATCCGGAGCCAGTCGTGGGTCGAATTTCCTTATACCCGGAAGCCTGGGAGAGCATTACTCAAGACCGATGGGTATTACGGATAATCTCCGGAGGTTTTCTTATTCCATTCTCTTCAGTACCCCCGCCAATCAGAAAAATCCCAGACGTTCCACCCAGTCAAAGGGATCAAGCAGCCTCAGAGGTCTCGCAGCTGCTAGAAAAAGGAGCCATCCAACGTGTCCCCTCAGACCAAATCGGATTAGGGACTTACTCAAGATTCTTTTTGGTGCCGAAAAGAACAGGGGACCTGAGACCCATACTAGATCTCAGTCAACTCAACAATTATGTACACAAGGCCAAGTTCCGTATGGTCACACTACAATCGATTCTCCCATTGTTGGGAGAGGAGGTATGGATGTGCTCCATCGATCTCAAGGATGCTTACTACCATGTCAAAATGGACAGAGCATCCAGGAGTCACCTACGCTTCTGGCTGGGAGCCAGTCACCTCCAGTTTCGAGCCCTGCCCTTTGGTCTCACCACAGCCCCCAGGGTGTTCACCAAATGTATGGCGGTGGTGATGGCGCACTTGAGATGTCAGGGATTCCAGGTGTTTCCGTACCTGGACAACTGGCTCCTTACCGCCCCCACCAGGCATCAACTAGTTCAGACCAGGGACGCTACCATCAGTCTGTCACCAGTTGGGCATAACAATAAACTGGGAAAAATCTGCCTTATTGCCCTCACAGCGTGTCACCTTTATAGGAGCAGATTTAGACACCATTCGAATGCAAGCATTCTTACCACAAGAAAGGATCACAGTATTACAACAACAAATACACATGCTGATGCCCCTGAGACAAGCGAAGGCAAGACTGGTTCTCCAACTCCTAGGGACCATGGCAGCAACTATCATGTTGGTCCCTCTAGCGAGGTTACACATGAGACTTTTTCAATGGCTCCTCTTTGTCCAATGGTCTCTCCAAAGACTCCCACTATCTCATCCCATCTTACTCACGGACAGGTGCAAGCAGGACCTCCGTTCGTGGCTGTGCACCAACACTTTGAACAGGGGAAAGCCCTTAGTTCCACCCGTCCCTGTTGCCACGGTGACCACGGATGCCTCCCAGATTGGGGGGGGGGCATTATCTCGGCAGGACAGTCCAAGGCACGTGGCAGGAACACGAGATACATTTGCATATAAACGTCCTGGAGATGAGAGCAGTGCTTCTTGCGTTGCAGGCACTTCAGAAAGTTCTTCCTCTAGGGACTATTGCGATACACTCAGACAACATGTCAGTAGTGTGGTATCTCAACAAGCAAGGGGGAACCCGGTCTTACCCTCTGTGCAGAGAGGCTATGCGAGTGTGGCATTGGGCAGTAGCTTCCCAACGGTTTCTGGTGGCAATGCACATTCGGGGGAAGTCCAACGTAATAGCGGACAGGCTAAGCAGAGCAATTCTTATGGCCTTACGAGTGGTCCCTGAATCGCCTGGTTGCAGAGCGAATCTTCAGCCTTGCTGTGACCTTTTTGCCAGCCCTCTCAGTGCAAAATGCAGCAATTACCTCACGCTGATCCCCCCACAGGGGGAATCACCCAGGGACGCTCTGGTTCACGATTGGCCCTCCGGTCTGCTTTATGCTTTCCCTCCTTTTCCCCTGCTGTCAAGGGTGATTCAGAAAGTGCAGTCCTTGGGAAGCAGAATGATTCTGATTGCCCCACACTGGCCTCATCCAGTCTGGTTCCCCTTTCTTCAACCATACATTGTGGATACTCCTTGGATTCTGGACCCTCAACCAGATTTACTGACACACATGTCGGGACAGTTCCACCCCTCTTTGATGATCCTCCGGTTGACAGCCTGGCTACTTCACTTACATTGATAGTCAGATGTCAGAATTTTTCACTGGAAGTGGTCCATATATTATCGTTCTCTCATAAGCCATCCACTAGAAAGATTTATTCTAGCAAATGGAAAAGGTTCTCTATCTGGGCACATACTAGAGGCATTGATCCTTACACAGCTCCAATAGATTGAGTTCTGGAGTTCTTGTCTACGCTGTTCTATCAGGGATCCGCATCAGCCACCATCAAAGTTCAGCTGGCGGCAATATCTAATTTCCACATAGTGAATGAACCTAGTGTCATGGCACACAGACTATGCAAAGCATTCCTTAAAGGTACTCTGTTGCTTCGTCCCCCAGTGTCCGAACCTATCATGCCCTGGAATCTCAATTTTGTTCTACAAGCCCTTACTCTACCACCTTTTGAGCCTGCAGCTACCTGTGAATTAAAATTCTTGACATGGAAAACAGCATTCTTAACAGCAGTCACTTCAGCGAGGCGGGTTTCGGAAATTCAAGCCCTCTCCATCAAACCCCCATATTTAATCTTCCATAAAGATAGGGTCTCTCTTAGACCAAACCCCTCGTTCCTTCCTAAAGTGGCTTCCGTGTCTAACATGAATAAATCCATTGAGTTTCCTGTTTTCTTCCCCCACTTTTCTAACAAGGCAGAATTTAGATTTCACCAATTGGATGTACATAGACAGTTACGCTTCTATCTACACCAGACAATAGATATCCGGAAATCTGACCAACTCTTTGTCTCCTTTTCGGAAAACCGAATGGGTTCTCCGGTATCCAAGGTCACGCTGTCTAGATGGATAGCCAGTTGTATCTCTTTCATCTATCAGGCAGGAGGTAAAAATTTGCCATTTCCAGTCAAGGCACATTCTACTCGAGCTGTTCCTACATCCACAGTCTATCAAGCTAGATTGTCAATGGATGATATATGTGCTGCAGCTACTTGGGCTTCTCCTCACACCTTTTTTTCTCATTACAAATTGGACCTGGTCTCCAGAGGCAGGTCTTCCTTTGTCTCCACAGTTCTCAGGAGTATTTTCCTGTGAGCCACCCAGGATGTAGGTGCTAGGGACGCTGTCCCACGAGTAAGAATGTAGGCGAGATAGGACTACATAACATCAAGAAGTTATGTACTCACCATAACTTTCGATGTATGTAGTCCATCTCGCCTCACATTCTTTCTTACCCTCCCACCTTCCCCCTGCCTGGAGGATTTGGAGGTTAGGTTGTCACCTATAGAGTCCCTTTGATTAGTTTATTGTTTATATGGATGTGATGTGTAGATGGAGTACAAATGATTTTCGCAGCAAACTAGATCTGGGGATATGGAGCAGTGCACCATGGGATACCCTCTTAGCCCAGCCAATAAGAGACTTTGAGCTAGTAAAATCGGCCGAGTCGAAGCCGATATTCGGCTCCGAACCTACGGGTAAGAACGTGAGGCGAGATGGACTACATACATCGAACGTTATGGTGAGTACATAACTTCTTGTTCTCATTTGCCGCCTTCCATCACAGACGTGATTCTGAGCCCCCATTCAGCTAAGTAAAATTTGCCATTTATTTCTGTAGTATTATTAGCTCTTTTTCTCTCCTAGTTAGTTTATAGCTTTTCTTTACCTGTAGTGTTAACCTCCCCCTCCCTTCTAAAGTATTTTTCCTGTCTGTTAAGAGTTTTCACTGGCATTCAAGTTTTTTCCTACCTTCTGTCTCTCCCTTCTGTTTCCCCTTTTCTCTTTCTCTTTCACTATTTAAAAAAAAAAAACTTTCCCTGTATCTTTCAGTTAGTAGTTAGCTTAGTGTATAGTGTGTGTGTCAGTTGTGCTTGTTTGTACTATCTCTCATGCATGTCTGACAAGCTGGCGGGTTCTGGCAAAACCTCTGGTTTTAAGAGGTGTGCCTATTGTGGACATAAGATTCCCCAGTCTGATACTTACAAGAGGTTTATAGGTTGGTACTAGGCTATCGGCCATAAGGCCTATAAGAGCCTAGCCAACCAATTCCCCGGATATTTCTTCCCACAATATTTACTTCCCTAGACCCCTGTCTAGCAGGGCGACTGACATGATCCCCGGGGTGAATTTCCTATCTCGCATCCAATTGTCAAGGTTCCTTTTGATGAGGGCCAAGGAGGTGCTCTGCTTGACATGTATGGGCAGTCTATTCCAGAGTATGGAGAGTCTCTGGGTCAGGAACCTATCCCTCTAGCATGTTTTGTTCATTGTGATGCAAGGTTTAGATCCCTGGAGCATGTGGCTCTGAGGGATTGGGATTTCTTTAAGTGGAGCATGTCCAACAGCTCAGGGTTTGACATGGCCTTCCTTGTATGTTAAGCAGAGATTGCCTCTGAGTAGATGATATGCCACAGAGTATAGCTGGAGTTTTTTTAGACAGTCAGTATAGGGCATCTGCTTTAGGCCTGTGATTCTTCTAGTGAGGTATTTCTACTGCCTTTCTAGCTGTTACAGATGTCTTGTGAGGTACTTACCAAATGGAGCGTTGTACTCTATAATGGGTCTAATGAGGGATGAGTACAGTGGGACAATGACCTCCTTTTTTCTGGATGAAAAGCCCTTAGTGATGAGGTGTGCCACATAGAATGATTTCCTGACTGTTGTGGCGATGTGGTTATCGAAGGTGAGACCACTGTCCACCTGTGTCCCTAAGTCTCTCATCACACTTTCGGTATTTAGTGTACTACCACCTATGTGGTAATTCATGGGTACATGTTTTTTCCCAAATGGGATAACTATACATTTCTTGGCATTAAGCTTGAGCCCATGGCTCTGGCACCAGTGTCATCTGGTCCCATGGATACTGTAGTCTTAGCTTTGGAGAGTGCGGTTTCTACCTGTGTGGCCGTGATTACTGGAATTTGGCAATCTTTTGGCATTGAGATGGGCCATTTAGGGGGTGAGAGGGGGGTGAAGTTGTCACTAATCGATCTGCCAGGATATTGGCAATATCCTTGGGATCAGTATATGTAGCTTGGTGCAGATTTGAGCATTGCCATTTAAATTCATGCAGAACTATGGAATGCCTTGTGGTTGTCTTTGGAATCTTTGACAATTTTATTTTCGTAACTAGCTTTGGAGGATTTTATGAGGGATCTCAGCTTTTTACTGAGGCTGGTAAAGGAGTTTTTTGCATCCTGGGATTTTCCTTTTTGTGCAACAGTTTTTTCCTTCTGTTGAATAGTTTGTTTATGGCAGGGGACCACCAGATTGGCTTCCTTTTTTTTGGAGGAGAGTGTCTTTGTTCTATTTGGGATGGCACAATTCATGCACGAGTGGATGTGCTCGTACAGTGCCTTAGTGTAGGATTCAGCAGACAGACTTTCAGCTCCCATCTGCATGGGTGCCATGAAGTTTGTCACTTCTGACTTAAGTAGCATGAAGTTGGCTTTGAAGACGTTTTTTTTTACAGAGGTTTCCTTACTGGGAGGTGGGGGTGGGATGTAGATGTCAAGGGTGATTTGCTTACGGTCAGACCTGACCAATGAGGGAGTGACCACTGGTGTGGAGCATCTGTCTCCCATCTTGGTAATGACCAGGTCTAGGATATTGGAGCCCCTGGTGGGACAGTCGATTAGTTGGTCTAGGGCGTTGGAATTTAGGAATTCCAAGAACCTTTGGGAAAAGGTGTTGGTACCCGAGTAGTTTTCCCAGTTAATGGCATGGTAGTTAAAATCACCCAGTATTAGGGTATTTGGTTGTATCTTAATATTTTCCAGTATGTTTAGAAAGGTGTAGTGAGAATCTTGGGGCATGGTGGGGGATCTGTAGCAAGCTACAATTTGGATTGCAGTCTTAC